>NW_026690795.1:0-15000 GCF_019097595.1 Hemibagrus wyckioides | reverse complement strand
ACTGTCTCTTGTGTTAGAACCCCACACTGTATCTTGTGTTATAACCCCACACTGTCTCTTGTGTTATAACCCCACACTGTCTTGAGTTATAACCCCAAACTGTCTCTTGTGTTATAACTCCACACTGTCTTGTGTTAGAACCCCACACTGTCTTGTGTTATAACCCCACACTGTCTGTGGTGTTAGAACCCCACACAGTCTCTTGTGTTATAACCCCACACTGTCTTGTGTTAGAACAGCACACTGTCTTGTGTTATAACCCCACACTGTCTTGTGTTATAACCCCACACTGTCTCTTGTGTTAAAACCCCACACTGTCTTGTTTTAGAACAGCACACTGTCTTGTGTTATAACCCCACACTCTCTCTTGTGTTAAAACCCCACACTGTCTTGTGTTATAACCCCACACTGTCTCTTGTGTTAGAACTCCAGACTGTCTATTGTGTTATAACCCCACACTCTCTCTTGTGTTAGAACTCCACACTGTCTCTTGTGTTAGAACCGCACACTGTCTTGTGTTATAACCCCACGCTATCTTGTGTTATAACCCCACACTGTCTCTTTTGTTATAACCCCACACTGTCTTGAGTTATAACCTCACACTGTCTTATGTTATAACCCCACAATGTCGTGGGTTATAACCCCACACTGTCTCTTTTGTTATAACCCCACACTGTCTTGTGTTACAACCCCACACTGTGTCTTGTGTTAGAACCCCACACTGTCTTGTGTTAGAACCCCACACTGTTTCTTGTGTTAGAACCCCACACTATCTCTTTTGTTGGAACCCCACACTGTCTCTTGTGTTATAACCCCACATTGTCTTGTGTTAGAACCCAACACTGTCCTGTGTTAGAACCCCACACTGTCTCTTGTGTTATCACACCACACTGTATCTTGTATTAGAACCCCACACTGTCTCTTGTGTTATAACCCCACACTGTCTCTTGTGTTAGAACCCAACACAGTCTCTTGTGTTATATCCCCACACTGTCTCTTGTGTTATCACACCACACTGTCTTGTGTTATAACCCCACACTGTCTCTTGTGTTAGAACTCCACACTGTCTCTTGTGTTATAACCACATACTGTCTCTTGTGTTATAACCCCACACTGTCTTGTGTTATAACCACTCACTGTCTCTTGTGTTATAACCCCACACTGTCTTGTGTTATAACCACACACTGTCTCTTGTGTTATAACCACACACTGTCTCTTGTGTTATAACCCCACACTGTCTTGTGTTATAACCCCACACTGTCTCTTGTGTTAGAACCCCACAATGTCTCTTGTGTTATAACCACACACTGTCTCTTGTGTTATAACCCCACACTGTCTTGTGTTATAACCCCACACTGTCTTGTGTTAGAACCCCAGACTGTCTCTTGTGTTATAACTCCACACTTTGTCTTGTGTTAGAACCCCAGACTGTCTCTTGTGTTATAACTCCACACTTTGTCTTGTGTTATAACCCCACACTGTCTTGTGTTATAACCCCACACTGTCATGTGTTATAACCCCACACTTTCTGTTGTGTTATAACCCCACACTGTCTTGTGTTATAACCCCACACTGTCTTGTGTTATAACCCCACACTGTCTTGTGTTATAACCCCACACTTTCTGTTGTGTTATAACCCCACACTGTCTTGTGTTATAACCCCACACTGTCTTGTGTTATTACTCCACACTGTCTTGTGTTATAACCCCACACTGTCTCTTGTGTTATAACCCCACACTGTCTTGTGTTATAACCACACACTGTCTCTTGTGTTATAACCACACACTGTCTCTTGTGTTATAACCCCACACTGTCTCTTGTGTTATAACCCCACACTGTCTTGTGTTATAACCACACACTGTCTCTTGTGTTATAACCCCACACTGTCTTGTGTTATAACCACACACTGTCTCTTGTGTTATAACCACACACTGTCTCTTGTGTTATAACCCCACACTGTCTTGTGTTATAACCACACACTGTCTCTTGTGTTATAACCCCACACTGTCTCTTGTGTTAGAACCCCACAATGTCTCTTGTGTTATAACCACACACTGTCTCTTGTGTTATAACCCCACACTGTCTTGTGTTAGAACCCCACACTGTCTTGTGTTAGAACCCCAGACTGTCTCTTGTGTTATAACTCCACACTTTGTCTTGTGTTATAACCCCACACTGTCTTGTGTTATAACCCCACACTGTCTTGTGTTATAACCCCATACTTTCTGTTGTGTTATAACCCCACACTGTCTTGTGTTATAACCCCACACTGTCTTGTGTTATAACCCCACACTGTCTTGTGTTATAACCCCACACTTTCTGTTGTGTTATAACCCCACACTGTCTTGTGTTATAACCCCACACTGTCTTGTGTTATTACTCCACACTGTCTTGTGTTATAACCCCACACTGTCTTGTGTTATAACCCCACACTGTCTTGTGTTATAACCCCACACTGTCTTGTGTTATAACCCCACACTTTCTGTTGTGTTATAACCCCACACTGTCTTGTGTTATAACCCCACACTGTCTTGTGTTATTACTCCACACTGTCTTGTGTTATAACCCCACACTGTCTTGTGTTATAACCCCACACTGTCTTGTGATATAACCCCACACTTTCTGTTGTGTTATAACCCCACACTGTCTTGTGTTATAACCCCACACTGTCTTTTGTTATTACTCCACACTGTCTTGTGTTATAACCCCACACTGTCTTGTGTTATAACCCCACACTTTCTGTTGTGTTATAACCCCACACTGTCTGTTGTGTTATAACCCCACACTGTCTTGTGTTATAACCCCACACTGTCTGTTGTGTTATAATCCCACACTGTCTTGTGTTATAACCCCACACTGTCTTGTGTTATTACCCCAGACTGTCTTGTGTTATTACCTCACACTGTCTTGTGTTAGAACCCCACACTGTCTGTTGTGTTCTAACCCCACACTGTCTTGTGTTATAACCCCACACTGTCTGTTGTGTTCTAACCCCACACTGTCTTGTGTTATAACCCCACACTGTCTGTTGTGTTATAACCCCACACTGTCTTGTGTTATAACCCCACACTATCTTGTGTTATTACCCCAGACTGTCTTGTGTTATTACCCCACACTGTCTTGTGTTAGAACCCCACACTGTCTGTTGTGTTAGAACCCCACACTATATCTTTTGTTATAACCTCACACTGTCTTGTGTTAGAACCCCACACTGTCTCGTGTTAGATCCCCACACTATCTCTTGTCTTATAACCCCACACTGTCTCTTGTGTTAGAACCCCACACTGTCTTGTGTTATAACCACACACTGTCTTGTGTTATAACCACTCACTGTCTCTTGTGTTGTAACCCCACACTGTCTTGTGTTGTAACCACACACTGTCTCTTGTGTTATAACCCCACACTGTCTTGTGTTATAACCACTCACTGTCTCTTGTGTTATAACCCCACACTTTCTGTTGTGTTATAACCCCACACTGTCTTGTGTTATAACCCCACACTGTCTTGTGTTATTACTCCACACTGTCTTGTGTTATAACCCCACACTGTCTTGTGTTATAACCCCACACTGTCTTGTGTTATAACCCCACACTGTCTTGTGTTATAACCCCACACTGTCTTGTGTTATAACCCCACACTTTCTGTTGTGTTATAACCCCACACTGTCTTGTTATAACCCCACACTGTCTTGTGTTATTACTCCACACTGTCTTGTGTTATAACCCCACACTGTCTTGTGTTATAACCCCACACTGTCTTGTGTTATAACCCCACACTTTCTGTTGTGTTATAACCCCACACTGTCTTGTGTTATAACCCCACACTGTCTTGTGTTATTACTCCACACTGTCTTGTGTTATAACCCCACACTGTCTTGTGTTATAACCCCACACTGTCTTGTGTTATAACCCCACACTTTCTGTTGTGTTATAACCCCACACTGTCTGTTGTGTTATAACCCCACACTGTCTTGTGTTATAACCCCACACTGTCTGTTGTGTTATAATCCCACACTGTCTTGTGTTATAACCCCACACTGTCTTGTGTTATTACCCCAGACTGTCTTGTGTTATTACCTCACACTGTCTTGTGTTAGAACCCCACACTGTCTGTTGTGTTCTAACCCCACACTGTCTTGTCTTATAACCCCACACTGTCTCTCGTGTTAGAACCCCACACTGTCTTGTGTTATAACCACACACTGTCTCTTGTGTTATAACCCCACACTGTCTTGTGTTATAACCACTCACTGTCTCTTGTGTTATAACCCCACACTGTCTTGTGTTATAACCACTCACTGTCTCTTGTGTTATAACCCCACACTGTCTGTTGTGTTAGAACCCCACACTATATCTTTTGTTATAACCCCACACTGTCTCTTGTGTTATAACCACACACTGTCTTGTGTTATAACCACTCACTGTCTCTTGTGTTGTAACCCCACACTGTCTTGTGTTATAACCACACACTGTCTCTTGTGTTATAACCACACACTGTCTCTTGTGTTATAACCCCACACTGTCTTGTTATAACCACTCACTGTCTCTTGTGTTATAACCCCACACTGTCTTGTGTTGTAACCACACACTGTCTCTTGTGTTATAACCCCACACTGTCTTGTTATAACCACTCACTGTCTCTTGTGTTATAACCCCACACTGTCTGTTGTGTTAGAACCCCACACTATATCTTTTGTTGTAACCCCACACTGTCTCTCGTGTTAGAACCCCACACTGTCTTGTGTTATAACCACACACTGTCTCTTGTGTTATAACCCCACACTGTCTTGTGTTATAACCACACACTGTCTCTTGTGTTATAACCCCACACTGTCTTGTGTTATAACCACTCACTGTCTCTTGTGTTGTAACCCCACACTGTCTTGTGTTGTAACCACACACTGTCTCTTGTGTTATAACCCCACACTGTCTTGTGTTATAACCACTCACTGTCTCTTGTGTTATAACCCCACACTGTCTGTTGTGTTAGAACCCCACACTATATCTTTTGTTGTAACCCCACACTGTCTCTTGTGTTAGAACCCCACACTGTCTTGTGTTATAACCACACACTGTCTCTTGTGTTATAACCCCACACTGTCTTGTGTTATAACCACTCACTGTCTCTTGTGTTGTAACCCCACACTGTCTTGTGTTGTAACCACACACTGTCTCTTGTGTTATAACCCCACACTGTCTTGTGTTATAACCACTCACTGTCTCTTGTGTTATAACCCCACACTGTCTGTTGTGTTAGAACCCCACACTATATCTTTTGTTATAACCCCACACTGTCTCTTGTGTTATAACCACACACTGTCTTGTGTTATAACCACTCACTGTCTCTTGTGTTGTAACCCCACACTGTCTTGTGTTATAACCACACACTGTCTCTTGTGTTATAACCACACACTGTCTCTTGTGTTATAACCCCACACTGTCTTGTTATAACCACTCACTGTCTCTTGTGTTATAACCCCACACTGTCTTGTGTTGTAACCACACACTGTCTCTTGTGTTATAACCCCACACTGTCTTGTGTTATAACCCCACACTGTCTCTTGTGTTATAACCACACACTGTCTTGTGTTATAACCACTCACTGTCTCTTGTGTTGTAACCCCACACTGTCTTGTGTTATAACCACACACTGTCTCTTGTGTTATAACCACACACTGTCTCTTGTGTTATAACCCCACACTGTCTTGTTATAACCACTCACTGTCTCTTGTGTTATAACCCCACACTGTCTTGTGTTGTAACCACACACTGTCTTGTGTTATAACCCCACACTGTCTTGTGTTATAACCCCACACTGTCTTGTGTTGTAACCACACACTGTCTCTTGTGTTATAACCCCACACTGTCTTGTGTTATAACCCCACACTGTCTTGTGTTATAACCACTCACTGTCTCTTGTGTTATAACCACTCACTGTCTCTTGTGTTATAACCCCACACTGTCTTGTGTTATAACCCCACACTGTCTCTTGTGTTGTAACCCCACACTGTCTTGTGTTATAACCCCACGCTATCTTGTGTTATAACCCCACACTGTCTTGTGTTATAACCCCACACTGTCTTGTGTTATAACCACACACTGTCTCTTGTGTTATAACCCCACACTGTCTTGTGTTATAACCACTCACTGTCTCTTGTGTTATAACCACACACTGTCTCTTGTGTTATAACCCCAAACTGTCTTTTGTGTTATAACCACACACTGTCTCTTGTGTTATAACCCCACACTGTCTTGTGTTATAACCCCACACTGTCTTGTGTTATAACCCCACACTGTCTTGTGTTATAACCCCACACTGTCTCTTGTGTTGTAACCCCACACTGTCTTGTGTTATAACCACACACTGTCTCTTGTGTTATAACCCCACACTGTCTTGTGTTATAACCACTCACTGTCTCTTGTGT
This sequence comes from Hemibagrus wyckioides, assembly GCF_019097595.1. Taxonomy (NCBI): domain Eukaryota; kingdom Metazoa; phylum Chordata; class Actinopteri; order Siluriformes; family Bagridae; genus Hemibagrus; species Hemibagrus wyckioides. Next base: position 8,576 of record NW_026690795.1, on the reverse strand, counting down.
TATAACCCCACACTGTCTTGTGTTATAACCACTCACTGTCTCTTGTGTTATAACCACACATTGTCTCTTGTGTTATAACCCCACACTGTCTTGTGTTATAACCACACACTGTCTCTTGTGTTATAACCACACACTGTCTCTTGTGTTATAACCCCACACTGTCTTTTGTGTTATAACCACACACTGTCTCTTGTGTTATAACCCCACACTGTCTTGTGTTATAACCCCACACTGTCTTGTGTTAGAACCCCAGACTGTCTCTTGTGTTATAACTCCACACTTTGTCTTGTGTTAGAACCCCAGACTGTCTCTTGTGTTATAACTCCACACTTTGTCTTGTGTTATAACCCCACACTGTCTTGTGTTATAACCCCACACTGTCTTGTGTTATAACCCCACACTTTCTGTTGTGTTATAACCCCACACTGTCTTGTGTTATAACCCCACACTGTCTTGTGTTATAACCACACACTGTCTTGTGTTATAACCACTCACTGTCTCTTGTGTTGTAACCCCACACTGTCTTGTGTTATAACCACACACTGTCTCTTGTGTTATAACCACACACTGTCTCTTGTGTTATAACCCCACACTGTCTTGTGTTGTAACCACACACTGTCTCTTGTGTTATAACCCCACACTGTCTTGTGTTATAACCACTCACTGTCTCTTGTGTTATAACCCCACACTGTCTGTTGTGTTAGAACCCCACACTATATCTTTTGTTGTAACCCCACACTGTCTCTCGTGTTAGAACCCCACACTGTCTTGTGTTATAACCACACACTGTCTCTTGTGTTATAACCCCACACTGTCTTGTGTTATAACCACTCACTGTCTCTTGTGTTGTAACCCCACACTGTCTTGTGTTGTAACCACACACTGTCTCTTGTGTTATAACCCCACACTGTCTTGTGTTATAACCACTCACTGTCTCTTGTGTTATAACCCCACACTGTCTGTTGTGTTAGAACCCCACACTATATCTTTTGTTATAACCCCACACTGTCTCTTGTGTTATAACCACACACTGTCTTGTGTTATAACCCCACACTGTCTTTTGTGTTAGAACCCCACACTATATCTTTTGTTATAACCCCACACTGTCTCTTGTGTTATAACCACACACTGTCTTGTGTTATAACCACTCACTGTCTCTTGTGTTGTAACCCCACACTGTCTTGTGTTATAACCACACACTGTCTCTTGTGTTATAACCACACACTGTCTCTTGTGTTATAACCCCACACTGTCTTGTTATAACCACTCACTGTCTCTTGTGTTATAACCCCACACTGTCTTGTGTTGTAACCACACACTGTCTCTTGTGTTATAACCCCACACTGTCTTGTGTTATAACCACTCACTGTCTCTTGTGTTATAACCCCACACTGTCTGTTGTGTTAGAACCCCACACTATATCTTTTGTTGTAACCCCACACTGTCTCTCGTGTTAGAACCCCACACTGTCTTGTGTTATAACCACACACTGTCTCTTGTGTTATAACCCCACACTGTCTTGTGGTATAACCACTCACTGTCTCTTGTGTTGTAACCCCACACTGTCTTGTGTTGTAACCACACACTGTCTCTTGTGTTATAACCCCACACTGTCTTGTGTTATAACCACTCACTGTCTCTTCTGTTATAACCCCACACTGTCTGTTGTGTTAGAACCCCACACTATATCTTTTGTTATAACCCCACACTGTCTCTTGTGTTATAACCACACACTGTCTTGTGTTATAACCACTCACTGTCTCTTGTGTTGTAACCCCACACTGTCTTGTGTTATAACCACACACTGTCTCTTGTGTTATAACCACACACTGTCTCTTGTGTTATAACCCCACACTGTCTTGTTATAACCACTCACTGTCTCTTGTGTTATAACCCCACACTGTCTTGTGTTGTAACCACACACTGTCTCTTGTGTTATAACCCCACACTGTCTTGTGTTATAACCACTCACTGTCTCTTGTGTTATAACCACACACTGTCTGTTGTGTTAGAACCCCACACTATATCTTTTGTTGTAACCCCACACTTTCTGTTGTGTTATAACTCCACACTGTCTTGTGTTATAACCCCACACTGTCTCTTGTGTTAGAACTCCACACTGTCTCTTGTGTTATAACACCACACTGTCTCTTGTGTTAGAACTGCACACTGTCTTGTGTTATAACCCCACGCTATCTTGTGTTATAACCCCACACTGTCTTGTGTTATAACCTCACACTGTCTTGTGTTATAACCACACACTGTCTCTTGTGTTGTAACCCCACACTGTCTTGTGTTATAACCACACACTGTCTCTTGTGTTATAACCCCACACTGTCTGTTGTGTTATAACCCCACACTGTCTCTTGTGTTAGAACCCAACACAGTCTCTTGTGTTATATCCCCACACTGTCTCTTGTGTTATCACACCACACTGTCTTGTGTTATAACCCCACACTGTCTCTTGTGTTAGAACTCCACACTGTCTCTTGTGTTATAACCACATACTGTCTCTTGTGTTATAACCCCACACTGTCTTGTGTTATAACCACTCACTGTCTCTTGTGTTATATCCCCACACTGTCTTGTGTTATAACCACACACTGTCTCTTGTGTTATAACCACACACTGTCTCTTGTGTTATAACCCCACACTGTCTTGTGTTATAACCACACACTGTCTCTTGTGTTATAACCCCACACTGTCTCTTGTGTTAGAACCCCACAATGTCTCTTGTGTTATAACCACACACTGTCTCTTGTGTTATAACCCCACACTGTCTTGTGTTATAACCCCACACTGTCTTGTGTTAGAACCCCAGACTGTCTCTTGTGTTATAACTCCACACTTTGTCTTGTGTTAGAACCCCAGACTGTCTCTTGTGTTATAACTCCACACTTTGTCTTGTGTTAGAACCCCAGACTGTCTCTTGTGTTATAACTCCACACTTTGTCTTGTGTTATAACCCCACACTGTCTTGTGTTATAACCCCACACTGTCTTGTGTTATAACCCCACACTTTCTGTTGTGTTATAACCCCACACTGTCTTGTGTTATAACCCCACACTGTCTTGTGTTATAACCCCACACTGTCTTGTGTTATAACCCCACACTTTCTGTTGTGTTATAACCCCACACTGTCTTGTGTTATAGCCCCACACTGTCTTGTGTTATTACTCCACACTGTCTTGTGTTATAACCCCACACTGTCTCTTGTGTTATAACCCCACACTGTCTTGTGTTATAACCCCACACTGTCTCTTGTGTTATAACCACACACTGTCTCTTGTGTTATAACCCCACACTGTCTCTTGTGTTATAACCCCACACTGTCTTGTGTTATAACCACACACTGTCTCTTGTGTTATAACCCCACACTGTCTTGTGTTATAACCACTCACTGTCTCTTGTGTTATAACCACACACTGTCTCTTGTGTTATAACCCCACACTGTCTTGTGTTATAACCACACACTGTCTCTTGTGTTATAACCCCACACTGTCTCTTGTGTTAGAACCCCACAATGTCTCTTGTGTTATAACCACACACTCTCTCTTGTGTTATAACCCCACACTGTCTTGTGTTATAACCCCAGACTGTCTCTTGTGTTATAACTCCACACTTTGTCTTGTGTTATAACCCCACACTGTCTTGTGTTATAACCCCACACTGTCTTGTGTTATAACCCCACACTTTCTGTTGTGTTATAACCCCACACTGTCTTGTGTTATAACCCCACACTGTCTTGTGTTATAACCCCACACTGTCTTGTGTTATAACCCCACACTTTCTGTTGTGTTATAACCCCACACTGTCTTGTGTTATAACCACACACTGTCTTGTGTTATTACTCCACACTGTCTTGTGTTATAACCCCACACTGTCTTGTGTTATAACCCCACACTGTCTTGTGTTATAACCCCACACTGTCTTGTGTTATAACCCCACACTGTCTCTTGTGTTATAACCCCACACTGTCTTGTGTTATAACCACTCACTGTCTCTTGTGTTATAACCCCACACTGTCTGTTGTGTTAGAACCCCACACTATATCTTTTGTTATAACCCCACACTGTCTCTTGTGTTATAACCACACACTGTCTTGTGTTATAACCCCACACTGTCTTTTGTGTTAGAACCCCACACTATATCTTTTGTTATAACCCCACACTGTCTCTTGTGTTATAACCACACACTGTCTTGTGTTATAACCACTCACTGTCTCTTGTGTTGTAACCCCACACTGTCTTGTGTTATAACCACACACTGTCTCTTGTGTTATAACCCCACACTGTCTTGTTATAACCACTCACTGTCTCTTGTGTTATAACCCCACACTGTCTTGTGTTGTAACCACACACTGTCTCTTGTGTTATAACCCCACACTGTCTTGTGTTATAACCACACACTGTCTCTTGTGTTATAACCCCACACTGTCTCTTGTGTTAGAACCCCACAATGTCTCTTGTGTTATAACCACACACTGTCTCTTGTGTTATAACCCCACACTGTCTTGTGTTATAACCCCACACTGTCTTGTGTTAGAACCCCAGACTGTCTCTTGTGTTATAACTCCACACTTTGTCTTGTGTTAGAACCCCAGACTGTCTCTTGTGTTATAACTCCACACTTTGTCTTGTGTTATAACCCCACACTGTCTTGTGTTATAAGCCCCACACTGTCTTGTGTTTATAACCCCACACTTCCTGTTGTGTTATAACCCCACACTGTCTTGTGTTATAACCCCACACTGTCTTGTGTTATAACCCCACACTGTCTTGTGTTATAACCCCACACTTTCTGTTGTGTTATAACCCCACACTGTCTTGTGTTATAGCCCCACACTGTCTTGTGTTATTACTCCACACTGTCTTGTGTTATAACCCCACACTGTCTCTTGTGTTATAACCCCACACTGTCTTGTGTTATAACCACACACTGTCTCTTGTGTTATAACCACACACTGTCTCTTGTGTTATAACCCCACACTGTCTTGTGTTATAACCACACACTGTCTCTTGTGTTATAACCCCACACTGTCTTGTGTTATAACCACACACTGTCTCTTGTGTTATAACCCCACACTGTCTCTTGTGTTATAACCCCACACTGTCTTGTGTTATAACCACACACTCTCTCTTGTGTTATAACCCCACACTGTCTTGTGTTATAACCCCACACTGTCTTGTGTTAGAACCCCAGACTGTCTCTTGTGTTATTACTCCACACTTTGTCTTGTGTTATAACCCCACACTGTCTTGTGTTATAACCCCACACTGTCTTGTGTTATAACCCCACACTTTCTGTTGTGTTATAACCCCACACTGTCTTGTGTTATAACCCCACACTGTCTTGTGTTATAACCCCACACTGTCTTGTGTTATAACCCCACACTGTCTTGTGTTAGAACCCCACACTTTCTGTTGTGTTATAACCCCACACTGTCTTGTGTTATAACCCCACACTGTCTTGTGTTATAACCCCACATTGTCTTGTGTTATAACCACACTGTCTTGTGTTATAACCCCACACTGTCTTGTGTTATAACCCCACACTGTCTTGTGTTATTACTCCACACTGTCTTGTGTTATAACCCCACACTGTCTTGTGTTATAACCCCACACTGTCTTGTGTTATAACCCCACATTGTCTTGTGTTATAACCCCACACTGTCTTGTGTTATAACCCCACACTGTCTTTTGTTATTACTCCACACTGTCTTGTGTTATAACCCCACACTGTCTTGTGTTATTACCCCAGACTGTCTTGTGTTATTACCTCACACTGTCTTGTGTTAGAACCCCACACTGTCTGTTGTGTTATAACCCCACACTGTCTTGTGTTATTACCCCAGACTGTCTTGTGTTATTACCTCACACTGTCTCTCGTGTTAGAACCCCACACTGTCTTGTGTTATAACCTCATCACTATCCCCATATGCTATGTTATAACCACTCACTGCTCTGTTTGTGTACTCTTAACCTGCTGTCTTGTGTTATAACCCCACACTGTCTTGTGTTATAACCCCACACTGTCTCTTGTGTTATAACCCCACACTGTCTTGTGTTATAACCCACACTGTCTTGTGTTATAACCCCACACTGTCTCTTGTGTTATTACCTCACACTGTCTTGTGTTAGAACCCCACACTGTCTGTTGTGTTATAACCCCACACTGTCTTGTGTTATTACCCCAGACTGTCTTGTGTTATTACCTCACACTGTCTCTCGTGTTAGAACCCCACACTGTCTTGTGTTATAACCACACACTGTCTCTTGTGTTATAACCCCACACTGTCTTGTGTTATAACCCCACACTGTCTTGTGTTATTACTCCACACTGTCTTGTGTTATAACCCCACACTGTCTTGTGTTATAACCCCACACTGTCTTGTGTTATAACCCCACATTGTCTTGTGTTATAACCCCACACTGTCTTGTGTTATAACCCCACACTGTCTTTTGTTATTACTCCACACTGTCTTGTGTTATAACCCCACACTGTCTTGTGTTATTACTCCACACTGTCTTGTGTTATAACCCCACACTGTCTTGTGTTATAACCCCACACTGTCTTGTGTTATAACCCCACATTGTCTTGTGTTATAACCCCACACTGTCTTTCTTGTGTTATAACCCCACACTGTCTTGTGTTATAACCCCACACTGTCTTGTGTTATAACCCCACACTGTCTTGTGTGTTATAACCCCACACTGTCTTGTGTTATAACCCCACACTGTCTGTTGTGTTATAATCCCACACTGTCTCTTGTGTTATAACCCGACACTGTCTTGTCTTATTAGCCCAGACTGGCGTGTGTTATTACATCACACTGTCCTGTGTTTGAACCCCTCACTCTCTGTTGTGTTATAGCCCCACACTGTCTCTTGTGTTATAACCCCACACTGTCTCTTGTGTTGTAACCCCACACTGTCTTGTGTTATAACCACACACTGTCTCTTGTGTTATAACCCCACACTGTCTTGTGTTATAACCACTCACTGTCTCTTGTGTTATAACCACACATTGTCTCTTGTGTTATAACCCCACACTGTCTTGTGTTATAACCACACACTGTCTCTTGTGTTATAACCCCACACTGTCTTGTGTTATAACCCCACACTGTCTTGTGTTATAACCACTCACTGTCTCTTGTGTTATAACCACACACTGTCTTGTGTTATAAATCTCACACACTGTCTCTTGTGTTATAACCACTCACTGTCTCTTGTGTTATAACCCCACACTGTCTTGTGTTATAACCCCACACTGTCTCTTGTGTTGTAACCCCACACTGTCTTGTGTTATAACCACACACTGTCTCTTGTGTTATAACCCCACACTGTCTTGTGTTATAACCCCACACTGTCTTGTGTTATAACCACTCACTGTCTCTTGTGTTATAACCACTCACTGTCTCTTGTGTTATAACCCCACACTGTCTTGTGTTATAACCCCACACTGTCTCTTGTGTTGTAACCCCACACTGTCTTGTGTTATAACCACACACTGTCTCTTGTGTTATAACCCCACACTGTCTTGTGTTATAACCACTCACTGTCTTGTGTTATAACCTCACACTCTCCACACTGTCTCTTGTGTTATACTTTATACCCACTTTCTGTTGTGTTATAACCCCACACTGTCTTGTGTTATAACCACACACTGTCTCATTGTGTTATAACGTCTCTTGTGTTATAACCCACACTGTCTTATTACATAACCCACACTATCTTGTGTTATAACAGCACACTGTCTTGTGTTATAACCCAGCCTGTCTCTTTGTGTTATAACCCCACACTGTCTTGTGTTATAGGGCCTCACTGTCTCTTGTGTTATAAGGCCACACAGTCTCTTGTGTTATAACCCCACACTGTCTTGTGTTATAACCACACACTGTCTCTTGTGTTATAACCCCACACTGTCTTGTGTTATAACCCCACACTGTCTCTGTGTTATAACCCCACACTGTCTCTTGTGTGTTATAACCCACACTGTCTTTGTGTTATAACCACACTGTCTCTTGTGTTATAACACACTGTCTTGTGTTATAACCCCACACTGTCTTTGTGTTATAACCCACACTGTCTTGTGTTATAACCCCACACTGTCTCTTGTGTTATAACCCACACTGTCTTGTGTTATAACCACACACTGTCTCTGTGTTATAACCCCACACTGTCTTGTGTTATAACCACTCCACTGTCTCTTGTGTTATAACCACACACTGTCTCTTGTGTTATAACCCCACACTGTATCTTGTGTTATAACCACACACTGTCTCTTGTGTTATAACCCCACACTGTCTTGTGTTATAACCCCACACTGTCTCTTGTGTTATAACCCACACTGTCTCTTGTGTTATAACCACTCACTGTCTCTTGTGTTATAACCCCACACTGTTATAACCACACTGTCTTGTGTTATAACCACACACTGTCTCTTGTGTTATAACCTCACTGTCTCTTGTGTTATAACCACACACTGTCTCTTGTGTTATAACCCCACACTGTCTTGTGTTATAACCCACACTGTCTCTGTGTTATAACTCTTACACTGTCTCTTGTGTTATAACC
>NW_026690794.1:80000-238839 GCF_019097595.1 Hemibagrus wyckioides | reverse complement strand
TGTTAGTGTGGACTATGTATAACAGTGCAGTGTGTGTTACAGTGTGATCATGTATAACAGTGCAGTGTGTGTTACAGTGTGATCATGTATAACAGTGCAGTGTGTGTTACAGTGTGATCATGTATAACAGTGCAGTGTGTGTTACAGTGTGATCATGTATAACAGTGCAGTGTGTGTTACAGTGTGATCATGTATAACAGTGCAGTGTGTTACAGTGTGATCATGTATAACAGTGCAGTGTGTGTTACAGTGTGATCATGTATAACAGTGCAGTGTGTGTTACAGTGTGATCATGTATAACAGTGCAGTGTGTGTTACAGTGTGATCATGTATAACAGTGCAGTGTGTGTTAGTGTGATCATGTATAACAGTGCAGTGTGTGTTAGTGTGATCATGTATAACAGTGCAGTGTGTGTTACAGTGTGATCATGTATAACAGTGCAGTGTGTGTTACAGTGTGATCATGTATAACAGTGCAGTGTGTGTTAGTGTGATCATGTATAACAGTGCAGTGTGTGTTACAGTGTGATCATGTATAACAGTGCAGTGTGTGTTACAGTGTGATCATGTATAACAGTGCAGTGTGTTACAGTGTGATCATGTATAACAGTGCAGTGTGTTAGTGTGATCATGTATAACAGTGCAGTGTGTGTTACAGTGTGATCATGTATAACAGTGCAGTGTGTTACAGTGTGATCATGTATAACAGTGCAGTGTGTGTTACAGTGTGATCATGTATAACAGTGCAGTGTGTGTTACAGTGTGATCATGTATAACAGTGCAGTGTGTGTTACAGTGTGATCATGTATAACAGTGCAGTGTGTGTTACAGTGTGATCATGTATAACAGTGCAGTGTGTGTTAGTGTGTGATCATGTATAACAGTGCAGTGTGTGTTAGTGTGGATCATGTATAACAGTGCAGTGTGTGTTACAGTGTGATCATGTATAACAGTGCAGTGTGTGTTACAGTGTGATCATGTATAACAGTGCAGTGTGTGTTAGTGTGATCATGTATAACAGTGCAGTGTGTGTTACAGTGTGATCATGTATAACAGTGCAGTGTGTGTTACAGTGTGATCATGTATAACAGTGCAGTGTGTTGGCAGTGTGATCATGTATAACAGTGCAGTGTTTGTTACAGTGTGATCATGTATAACAGTGCAGTGTGTGTTACAGTGTGATCATGTATAACAGTGCAGTGTGTGTTAGTGTGATCATGTATAACAGTGCAGTGTGTGTTACAGTGTGATCATGTATAACAGTGCAGTGTGTGTTAGTGTGATCATGTATAACAGTGCAGTGTGTGTTACAGTGTGATCATGTATAACAGTGCAGTGTGTGTTAGTGTGTGATCATGTATAACAGTGCAGTGTGTGTTAGTGTGATCATGTATAACAGTGCAGTGTGTGTTACAGTGTGATCATGTATAACAGTGCAGTGTGTGTTACAGTGTGATCATGTATACAGTGCAGTGTGTGTTACAGTGTGATCATGTATAACAGTGCAGTGTGTGTTAGTGTGATCATGTATAACAGTGCAGTGTGTGTTACAGTGTGATCATGTATAACAGTGCAGTGTGTGTTACAGTGTGATCATGTATAACAGTGCAGTGTGTGTTACAGTGTGATCATGTATAACAGTGCAGTGTGTGTTACAGTGTGATCATGTATAACAGTGCAGTGTGTGTGTTAGTGTGATCATGTATAACAGTGCAGTGTGTGTGTTACAGTGTGATCATGTATAACAGTGCAGTGTGTGTTACTGTGTGATCATGTATAACAGTGCAGTGTGTGTTACAGTGTGATCATGTATAACAGTGCAGTGTGTGTTACAGTGTGATCATGTATAACAGTGCAGTGTGTGTTACAGTGTGATCATGTATAACAGTGCAGTGTGTGTTAGTGTGATCATGTATAACAGTGCAGTGTGTGTTACAGTGTGATCATGTATAACAGTGCAGTGTGTGTTACAGTGTGATCATGTATAACAGTGCAGTGTGTGTTACAGTGTGATCATGTATAACAGTGCAGTGTGTGTTACAGTGTGATCATGTATAACAGTGCAGTGTGTGTTACAGTGTGATCATGTATAACAGTGCAGTGTGTGTTACAGTGTGATCATGTATAACAGTGCAGTGTGTGTTACAGTGTGATCATGTATAACAGTGCAGTGTGTGTTACAGTGTGATCATGTATAACAGTGCAGTGTGTGTTACAGTGTGATCATGTATAACAGTGCAGTGTGTGTTACAGTGTGATCATGTATAACAGTGCAGTGTGTTACAGTGTGATCATGTATAACAGTGCAGTGTGTGTTACAGTGTGATCATGTATAACAGTGCAGTGTGTGTTACAGTGTGATCATGTATAACAGTGCAGTGTGTGTTACAGTGTGATCATGTATAACAGTGCAGTGTGTGTTACAGTGTGATCATGTATAACAGTGCAGTGTGTGTTAGTGTGATCATGTATAACAGTGCAGTGTGTGTTACAGTGTGATCATGTATAACAGTGCAGTGTGTGTTACAGTGTGATCATGTATAACAGTGCAGTGTGTGTTACAGTGTGATCATGTATAACAGTGCAGTGTGTGTTACAGTGTGATCATGTATAACAGTGCAGTGTGTTACAGTGTGATCATGTATAACAGTGCAGTGTGTGTTACAGTGTGATCATGTATAACAGTGCAGTGTGTGTGTTAGCAGTGTGATCATGTATAACAGTGCAGTGTGTGTTACAGTGTGATCATGTATAACAGTGCAGTGTGTGTTACAGTGTGATCATGTATAACAGTGCAGTGTGTGTTACAGTGTGATCATGTATAACAGTGCAGTGTGTGTTATAGTGTGATCATGTATAACAGTGCAGTGTGTGTGTTAGTGTGATCATGTATAACAGTGCAGTGTGTGTTAGTGTGATCATGTATAACAGTGCAGTGTGTGTTACAGTGTGATCATGTATAACAGTGCAGTGTGTGTTACAGTGTGATCATGTATAACAGTGCAGTGTGTGTTACAGTGTGATCATGTATAACAGTGCAGTGTGTGTTAGTGTGATCATGTATAACAGTGCAGTGTGTGTTAGTGTGATCATGTATAACAGTGCAGTGTGTGTTAGTGTGATCATGTATAACAGTGCAGTGTGTGTTGGTGTGATCATGTATAACAGTGCAGTGTGTGTTACAGTGTGATCATGTATAACAGTGCAGTGTGTGTTACAGTGTGATCATGTATAACAGTGCAGTGTGTGTTAGTGTGATCATGTATAACAGTGCAGTGTGTGTTACAGTGTGATCATGTATAACAGTGCAGTGTGTGTTACAGTGTGATCATGTATAACAGTGCAGTGTGTGTTACAGTGTGATCATGTATAACAGTGCAGTGTGTGTTACAGTGTGATCATGTATAACAGTGCAGTGTGTGTTAGTGTGATCATGTATAACAGTGCAGTGTGTGTTACAGTGTGATCATGTATAACAGTGCAGTGTGTGTTACAGTGTGATCATGTATAACAGTGCAGTGTGTGTTACAGTGTGATCATGTATAACAGTGCAGTGTGTGTTACAGTGTGATCATGTATAACAGTGCAGTGTGTTACAGTGTGATCATGTATAACAGTGCAGTGTGTGTTACAGTGTGATCATGTATAACAGTGCAGTGTGTGTTACAGTGTGATCATGTATAACAGTGCAGTGTGTGTTACAGTGTGATCATGTATAACAGTGCAGTGTGTTACAGTGTGATCATGTATAACAGTGCAGTGTGTGTTACAGTGTGATCATGTATAACAGTGCAGTGTGTGTTAGTGCAGGATCATGTATAACAGTGCAGTGTGTGTTACAGTGTGATCATGTATAACAGTGCAGTGTGTGTTACAGTGTGATCATGTATAACAGTGCAGTGTGTGTTACAGTGTGATCATGTATAACAGTGCAGTGTGTGTTACAGTGTGATCATGTATAACAGTGCAGTGTGTGTTACAGTGTGATCATGTATAACAGTGCAGTGTGTGTTACAGTGTGATCATGTATAACAGTGCAGTGTGTGTTACAGTGTGATCATGTATAACAGTGCAGTGTGTTACAGTGTGATCATGTATAACAGTGCAGTGTGTGTTACAGTGTGATCATGTATAACAGTGCAGTGTGTGTTACAGTGTGATCATGTATAACAGTGCAGTGTGTGTTACAGTGTGATCATGTATAACAGTGCAGTGTGTGTTACAGTGTGATCATGTATAACAGTGCAGTGTGTGTTACAGTGTGATCATGTATAACAGTGCAGTGTGTGTTACAGTGTGATCATGTATAACAGTGCAGTGTGTGTTAGTGTGATCATGTATAACAGTGCAGTGTGTGTTACAGTGTGATCATGTATAACAGTGCAGTGTGTGTTACAGTGTGATCATGTATAACAGTGCAGTGTGTGTTACAGTGTGATCATGTATAACAGTGCAGTGTGTGTTGGCAGTGTGATCATGTATAACAGTGCAGTGTGTGTTACAGTGTGATCATGTATAACAGTGCAGTGTGTGTTGACAGTGTGATCATGTATAACAGTGCAGTGTGTGTTACAGTGTGATCATGTATAACAGTGCAGTGTGTGTTAGTGTGATCATGTATAACAGTGCAGTGTGTGTTAGTGTGATCATGTATAACAGTGCAGTGTGTGTTACAGTGTGATCATGTATAACAGTGCAGTGTGTGTTACAGTGTGATCATGTATAACAGTGCAGTGTGTGTTAGTGTGATCATGTATAACAGTGCAGTGTGTGTTACAGTGTGATCATGTATAACAGTGCAGTGTGTGTTACAGTGTGATCATGTATAACAGTGCAGTGTGTGGTACAGTGTGATCATGTATAACAGTGCAGTGTGTGTTACAGTGTGATCATGTATAACAGTGCAGTGTGTGTTACAGTGTGATCATGTATAACAGTGCAGTGTGTGTTACAGTGTGATCATGTATAACAGTGCAGTGTGTTACAGTGTGATCATGTATAACAGTGCAGTGTGTGTTACAGTGTGATCATGTATAACAGTGCAGTGTGTGTTACAGTGTGATCATGTATAACAGTGCAGTGTGTTACAGTGTGATCATGTATAACAGTGCAGTGTGTTACAGTGTGATCATGTATAACAGTGCAGTGTGTGTTACAGTGTGATCATGTATAACAGTGCAGTGTGTGTTACAGTGTGATCATGTATAACAGTGCAGTGTGTGTTAGTGTGATCATGTATAACAGTGCAGTGTGTGTTACAGTGTGATCATGTATAACAGTGCAGTGTGTGTTAGTGTGATCATGTATAACAGTGCAGTGTGTGTTACAGTGTGATCATGTATAACAGTGCAGTGTGTGTTACAGTGTGATCATGTATAACAGTGCAGTGTGTGTTACAGTGTGATCATGTATAACAGTGCAGTGTGTGTTACAGTGTGATCATGTATAACAGTGCAGTGTGTTACAGTGTGATCATGTATAACAGTGCAGTGTGTGTTACAGTGTGATCATGTATAACAGTGCAGTGTGTGTTACAGTGTGATCATGTATAACAGTGCAGTGTGTGCAGTGTGATCATGTATAACAGTGCAGTGTGTGTGTTACAGTGTGATCATGTATAACAGTGCAGTGTGTGTTACAGTGTGATCATGTATAACAGTGCAGTGTGTTACAGTGTGATCATGTATAACAGTGCAGTGTGTGTTACAGTGTGATCATGTATAACAGTGCAGTGTGTGTTACAGTGTGATCATGTATAACAGTGCAGTGTGTGTTACAGTGTGATCATGTATAACAGTGCAGTGTGTGTTACAGTGTGATCATGTATAACAGTGCAGTGTGTTACAGTGTGATCATGTATAACAGTGCAGTGTGTGTTACAGTGTGATCATGTATAACAGTGCAGTGTGTGTTACAGTGTGATCATGTATAACAGTGCAGTGTGTGTTACAGTGTGATCATGTATAACAGTGCAGTGTGTGTTAGTGTGATCATGTATAACAGTGCAGTGTGTGTTAGTGTGATCATGTATAACAGTGCAGTGTGTGTTAGTGTGATCATGTATAACAGTGCAGTGTGTGTTACAGTGTGATCATGTATAACAGTGCAGTGTGTGTTACAGTGTGATCATGTATAACAGTGCAGTGTGTTACAGTGTGATCATGTATAACAGTGCAGTGTGTGTTACAGTGTGATCATGTATAACAGTGCAGTGTGTGTTACAGTGTGATCATGTATAACAGTGCAGTGTGTTACAGTGTGATCATGTATAACAGTGCAGTGTGTTACAGTGTGATCATGTATAACAGTGCAGTGTGTGTTACAGTGTGATCATGTATAACAGTGCAGTGTGTGTTAGTGTGATCATGTATAACAGTGCAGTGTGTGTTAGTGTGATCATGTATAACAGTGCAGTGTGTGTTACAGTGTGATCATGTATAACAGTGCAGTGTGTGTTACAGTGTGATCATGTATAACAGTGCAGTGTGTGTTAGTGTGTGATCATGTATTACAGTGCAGTGTGTGTTACAGTGTGATCATGTATAACAGTGCAGTGTGTGTTACAGTGTGATCATGTATAACAGTGCAGTGTGTGTTAGTGTGATCATGTATAACAGTGCAGTGTGTGTTACAGTGTGATCATGTATAACAGTGCAGTGTGTGTGTTAGTGTGATCATGTATAACAGTGCAGTGTGTGTTACAGTGTGATCATGTATAACAGTGCAGTGTGTGTTAGTGTGATCATGTATAACAGTGCAGTGTGTGTTAGTGTGATCATGTATAACAGTGCAGTGTGTGTTAGTGTGATCATGTATAACAGTGCAGTGTGTGTTAGTGTGATCATGTATAACAGTGCAGTGTGTGTTACAGTGTGATCATGTATAACAGTGCAGTGTGTGTTACAGTGTGATCATGTATAACAGTGCAGTGTGTGTTACAGTGTGATCATGTATAACAGTGCAGTGTGTGTTAGTGTGATCATGTATAACAGTGCAGTGTGTTACAGTGTGATCATGTATAACAGTGCAGTGTGTGTTACAGTGTGATCATGTATAACAGTGCAGTGTGTGTTACAGTGTGATCATGTATAACAGTGCAGTGTGTGTTACAGTGTGATCATGTATAACAGTGCAGTGTGTGTTACAGTGTGATCATGTATAACAGTGCAGTGTGTGTTGCAGTGTGATCATGTATAACAGTGCAGTGTGTGTTACAGTGTGATCATGTATAACAGTGCAGTGTGTGTTACAGTGTGATCATGTATAACAGTGCAGTGTGTGTTACAGTGTGATCATGTATAACAGTGCAGTGTGTGTGTTAGTGTGATCATGTATAACAGTGCAGTGTGTGTTACAGTGTGATCATGTATAACAGTGCAGTGTGTGTTACAGTGTGATCATGTATAACAGTGCAGTGTGTGTTACTGTGTGATCATGTATAACAGTGCAGTGTGTGTTACAGTGTGATCATGTATAACAGTGCAGTGTGTGTTACAGTGTGATCATGTATAACAGTGCAGTGTGTGTTACAGTGTGATCATGTATAACAGTGCAGTGTGTGTTACAGTGTGATCATGTATAACAGTGCAGTGTGTGTTACAGTGTGATCATGTATAACAGTGCAGTGTGTTACAGTGTGATCATGTATAACAGTGCAGTGTGTGTTACAGTGTGATCATGTATAACAGTGCAGTGTGTGTTACAGTGTGATCATGTATAACAGTGCAGTGTGTGTTAGTGTGATCATGTATAACAGTGCAGTGTGTTACAGTGTGATCATGTATAACAGTGCAGTGTGTGTTACAGTGTGATCATGTATAACAGTGCAGTGTGTGTTACAGTGATCATGTATAACAGTGCAGTGTGTGTTACAGTGTGATCATGTATAACAGTGCAGTGTGTGTTACCGTGTGATCATGTATAACAGTGCAGTGTGTGTTACAGTGTGATCATGTATAACAGTGCAGTGTGTTACAGTGTGATCATGTATAACAGTGCAGTGTGTGTTACAGTGTGATCATGTATAACAGTGCAGTGTGTGTTACAGTGTGATCATGTATAACAGTGCAGTGTGTGTTACAGTGTGATCATGTATAACAGTGCAGTGTGTGTTACAGTGTGATCATGTATAACAGTGCAGTGTGTGTTACAGTGTGATCATGTATAACAGTGCAGTGTGTGTTACAGTGTGATCATGTATAACAGTGCAGTGTGTGTTACAGTGTGATCATGTATAACAGTGCAGTGTGTGTTACAGTGTGATCATGTATAACAGTGCAGTGTGTGTTAGTGTGATCATGTATAACAGTGCAGTGTGTGTTACAGTGTGATCATGTATAACAGTGCAGTGTGGTACAGTGTGATCATGTATAACAGTGCAGTGTGTGGTAGAGTGTGATCATGTATAACAGTGCTGTGTGTGTTAGTGTGATCATGTATAACAGTGCAGTGTGTGTTACAGTGTGATCATGTATAACAGTGCAGTGTGTGTTAGTGTGATCATGTATAACAGTGCAGTGTGTTACAGTGTGATCATGTATAACAGTGCAGTGTGTGTTACAGTGTGATCATGTATAACAGTGCAGTGTGTGTTACAGTGTGATCATGTATAACAGTGCAGTGTGTGTTAGTGTGATCATGTATAACAGTGCAGTGTGTGTTACAGTGTGATCATGTATAACAGTGCAGTGTGTGTTACAGTGTGATCATGTATAACAGTGCAGTGTGTGTTACAGTGTGATCATGTATAACAGTGCAGTGTGTTACAGTGTGATCATGTATAACAGTGCAGTGTGTGTTACAGTGTGATCATGTATAACAGTGCAGTGTGTGTTACAGTGTGATCATGTATAACAGTGCAGTGTGTTACAGTGTGATCATGTATAACAGTGCAGTGTGTGTTACAGTGTGATCATGTATAACAGTGCAGTGTGTGTTAGTGTGATCATGTATAACAGTGCAGTGTGTGTTAGTGTGATCATGTATAACAGTGCAGTGTGTTAGTGTGATCATGTATAACAGTGCAGTGTGTGTTACAGTGTGATCATGTATAACAGTGCAGTGTGTGTTACAGTGTGATCATGTATAACAGTGCAGTGTGTGTTACAGTGTGATCATGTATAACAGTGCAGTGTGTGTTACAGTGTGATCATGTATAACAGTGCAGTGTGTGTTACAGTGTGATCATGTATAACAGTGCAGTGTGTGTTACAGTGTGATCATGTATAACAGTGCAGTGTGTGTTACAGTGTGATCATGTATAACAGTGCAGTGTGTGTTAGTGTGATCATGTATAACAGTGCAGTGTGTGTTACAGTGTGATCATGTATAACAGTGCAGTGTGTGTTACAGTGTGATCATGTATAACAGTGCAGTGTGTGTTACAGTGTGATCATGTATAACAGTGCAGTGTGTGTTACAGTGTGATCACGTATAACAGTGCAGTGTGTGTTGGCAGTGTGATCATGTATAACAGTGCAGTGTGTGTTACAGTGTGATCATGTATAACAGTGCAGTGTGTGTTACAGTGTGATCATGTATAACAGTGCAGTGTGTGTTACAGTGTGATCATGTATAACAGTGCAGTGTGTGTTAGTGTGATCATGTATAACAGTGCAGTGTGTGTTACAGTGTGATCATGTATAACAGTGCAGTGTGTTACAGTGTGATCATGTATAACAGTGCAGTGTGTGTTAGTGTGATCATGTATAACAGTGCAGTGTGTGTTACAGTGTGATCATGTATAACAGTGCAGTGTGTGTTACAGTGTGATCATGTATAACAGTGCAGTGTGTGTTACAGTGTGATCATGTATAACAGTGCAGTGTGTGTTACAGTGTGATCATGTATAACAGTGCAGTGTGTGTTACAGTGTGATCATGTATAACAGTGCAGTGTGTGTTACAGTGTGATCATGTATAACAGTGCAGTGTGTGTTACAGTGTGATCATGTATAACAGTGCAGTGTGTGTTACAGTGTGATCATGTATAACAGTGCAGTGTGTGTTACAGTGTGATCATGTATAACAGTGCAGTGTGTGTTACAGTGTGATCATGTATAACAGTGCAGTGTGTTACAGTGTGATCATGTATAACAGTGCAGTGTGTTACAGTGTGATCATGTATAACAGTGCAGTGTGTGTTACAGTGTGATCATGTATAACAGTGCAGTGTGTGTTACAGTGTGATCATGTATAACAGTGCAGTGTGTGTTACAGTGTGATCATGTATAACAGTGCAGTGTGTTACAGTGTGATCATGTATAACAGTGCAGTGTGTGTTACAGTGTGATCATGTATAACAGTGCAGTGTGTGTTACAGTGTGATCATGTATAACAGTGCAGTGTGTGTTACAGTGTGATCATGTATAACAGTGCAGTGTGTGTTACAGTGTGATCATGTATAACAGTGCAGTGTGTGTTACAGTGTGATCATGTATAACAGTGCAGTGTGTGTTACAGTGTGATCATGTATAACAGTGCAGTGTGTGTTACAGTGTGATCATGTATAACAGTGCAGTGTGTTACAGTGTGATCATGTATAACAGTGCAGTGTGTGTTAGTGTGATCATGTATAACAGTGCAGTGTGTGTTACAGTGTGATCATGTATAACAGTGCAGTGTGTTACAGTGTGATCATGTATAACAGTGCAGTGTGTGTTACAGTGTGATCATGTATAACAGTGCAGTGTGTGTTAGTGTGATCATGTATAACAGTGCAGTGTGTTACAGTGTGATCATGTATAACAGTGCAGTGTGTGTTACAGTGTGATCATGTATAACAGTGCAGTGTGTGTTAGTGTGATCATGTATAACAGTGCAGTGTGTGTTACAGTGTGATCATGTATAACAGTGCAGTGTGTGTTACAGTGTGATCATGTATAACAGTGCAGTGTGTGTTACAGTGTGATCATGTATAACAGTGCAGTGTGTTACAGTGTGATCATGTATAACAGTGCAGTGTGTGTTACAGTGTGATCATGTATAACAGTGCAGTGTGTGTTACAGTGTGATCATGTATAACAGTGCAGTGTGTGTTACAGTGTGATCATGTATAACAGTGCAGTGTGTGTTACAGTGTGATCATGTATAACAGTGCAGTGTGTGTTACAGTGTGATCATGTATAACAGTGCAGTGTGTTACAGTGTGATCATGTATAACAGTGCAGTGTGTGTTACAGTGTGATCATGTATAACAGTGCAGTGTGTGTTACAGTGTGATCATGTATAACAGTGCAGTGTGTGTTACAGTGTGGTGTGATCATGTATAACAGTGCAGTGTGTGTTACAGTGTGATCATGTATAACAGTGCAGTGTGTGTTACAGTGTGATCATGTATAACAGTGCAGTGTGTGTTACAGTGTGATCATGTATAACAGTGCAGTGTGTGTTACAGTGTGATCATGTATAACAGTGCAGTGTGTGTTACAGTGTGATCATGTATAACAGTGCAGTGTGTGTTACAGTGTGATCATGTATAACAGTGCAGTGTGTGTTACAGTGTGATCATGTATAACAGTGCAGTGTGTGTTACAGTGTGATCATGTATAACAGTGCAGTGTGTGTTACAGTGTGATCATGTATAACAGTGCAGTGTGTGTTACAGTGTGATCATGTATAACAGTGCAGTGTGTGTTACAGTGTGATCATGTATAACAGTGCAGTGTGTGTTACAGTGTGATCATGTATAACAGTGCAGTGTGTTAGTGTGATCATGTATAACAGTGCAGTGTGTGTTAGTGTGATCATGTATAACAGTGCAGTGTGTGTTACAGTGTGATCATGTATAACAGTGCAGTGTGTGTTACAGTGTGATCATGTATAACAGTGCAGTGTGTGTTACAGTGTGATCATGTATAACAGTGCAGTGTGTGTTACAGTGTGATCATGTATAACAGTGCAGTGTGTGTTACAGTGTGATCATGTATAACAGTGCAGTGTGTGTTACAGTGTGATCATGTATAACAGTGCAGTGTGTTACAGTGTGATCATGTATAACAGTGCAGTGTGTGTTACAGTGTGATCATGTATAACAGTGCAGTGTGGTACAGTGTGATCATGTATAACAGTGCAGTGTGTGTTACAGTGTGATCATGTATAACAGTGCAGTGTGTGTTAGTGTGATCATGTATAACAGTGCAGTGTGTGTTACAGTGTGATCATGTATAACAGTGCAGTGTGTGTTACAGTGTGATCATGTATAACAGTGCAGTGTGTGTTACAGTGTGATCATGTATAACAGTGCAGTGTGTGTTACAGTGTGATCATGTATAACAGTGCAGTGTGTGTTACAGTGTGATCATGTATAACAGTGCAGTGTGTGTTACAGTGTGATCATGTATAACAGTGCAGTGTGTGTTACAGTGTGATCATGTATAACAGTGCAGTGTGTGTTACAGTGTGATCATGTATAACAGTGCAGTGTGTGTTACAGTGTGATCATGTATAACAGTGCAGTGTGTGTTACAGTGTGATCATGTATAACAGTGCAGTGTGTGTTACAGTGTGATCATGTATAACAGTGCAGTGTGTGTTAGTGTGATCATGTATAACAGTGCAGTGTGTGTTACAGTGTGATCATGTATAACAGTGCAGTGTGTGTTACAGTGTGATCATGTATAACAGTGCAGTGTGTGTTACAGTGTGATCATGTATAACAGTGCAGTGTGTGTTACAGTGTGATCATGTATAACAGTGCAGTGTGTGTTACAGTGTGATCATGTATAACAGTGCAGTGTGTGTTACAGTGTGATCATGTATAACAGTGCAGTGTGTGTTACAGTGTGATCATGTATAACAGTGCAGTGTGTGTTAGTGTGATCATGTATAACAGTGCAGTGTGTGTTACAGTGTGATCATGTATAACAGTGCAGTGTGTGTTACAGTGTGATCATGTATAACAGTGCAGTGTGTGTTACAGTGTGATCATGTATAACAGTGCAGTGTGTGTTACAGTGTGATCATGTATAACAGTGCAGTGTGTGTTAGTGTGATCATGTATAACAGTGCAGTGTGTGTTACAGTGTGATCATGTATAACAGTGCAGTGTGTCAGTGTGATCATGTATAACAGTGCAGTGTGTGTGTTAGTGTGATCATGTATAACAGTGCAGTGTGTGTTAGTGTGATCATGTATAACAGTGCAGTGTGTGTTACAGTGTGATCATGTATAACAGTGCAGTGTGTGTTAGTGTGATCATGTATAACAGTGCAGTGTGTGTTACAGTGTGATCATGTATAACAGTGCAGTGTGTGTTACAGTGTGATCATGTATAACAGTGCAGTGTGTGTTACAGTGTGATCATGTATAACAGTGCAGTGTGTGTTACAGTGTGATCATGTATAACAGTGCAGTGTGTGTTAGTGTGATCATGTATAACAGTGCAGTGTGTGTTACAGTGTGATCATGTATAACAGTGCAGTGTGTGTTACAGTGTGATCATGTATAACAGTGCAGTGTGTGTTACAGTGTGATCATGTATAACAGTGCAGTGTGTGTTACAGTGTGATCATGTATAACAGTGCAGTGTGTGTTACAGTGTGATCATGTATAACAGTGCAGTGTGTGTTACAGTGTGATCATGTATAACAGTGCAGTGTGTGTTACAGTGTGATCATGTATAACAGTGCAGTGTGTGTTAGTGTGATCATGTATAACAGTGCAGTGTGTGTTAGTGTGATCATGTATAACAGTGCAGTGTGTGTTACAGTGTGATCATGTATAACAGTGCAGTGTGTGTTACAGTGTGATCATGTATAACAGTGCAGTGTGTGTTAGTGTGATCATGTATAACAGTGCAGTGTGTTACAGTGTGATCATGTATAACAGTGCAGTGTGTGTTACAGTGTGATCATGTATAACAGTGCAGTGTGTGTTACAGTGTGATCATGTATAACAGTGCAGTGTGTGTTACAGTGTGATCATGTATAACAGTGCAGTGTGTTACAGTGTGATCATGTATAACAGTGCAGTGTGTGTTACAGTGTGATCATGTATAACAGTGCAGTGTGTGTTACAGTGTGATCATGTATAACAGTGCAGTGTGTGTTAGTGTGATCATGTATAACAGTGCAGTGTGTGTTACAGTGTGATCATGTATAACAGTGCAGTGTGTGTTACAGTGTGATCATGTATAACAGTGCAGTGTGTGTTACAGTGTGATCATGTCAGTGTGTGTTACAGTGTGATCATGTATAACAGTGCAGTGTGTGTTACAGTGTGATCATGTATAACAGTGCAGTGTGTGTTACAGTGTGATCATGTATAACAGTGCAGTGTGTGTTACAGTGTGATCATGTATAACAGTGCAGTGTGTGTTACAGTGTGATCATGTATAACAGTGCAGTGTGTGTTACAGTGTGATCATGTATAACAGTGCAGTGTGTTACAGTGTGATCATGTATAACAGTGCAGTGTGTGTTACAGTGTGATCATGTATAACAGTGCAGTGTGTGTTACAGTGTGATCATGTATAACAGTGCAGTGTGTGTTACAGTGTGATCATGTATAACAGTGCAGTGTGTGTTACAGTGTGATCATGTATAACAGTGCAGTGTGTGTTACAGTGTGATCATGTATAACAGTGCAGTGTGTGTTACAGTGTGATCATGTATAACAGTGCAGTGTGTGTTACAGTGTGATCATGTATAACAGTGCAGTGTGTGTTAGTGTGATCATGTATAACAGTGCAGTGTGTGTTACAGTGTGATCATGTATAACAGTGCAGTGTGTTACAGTGTGATCATGTATAACAGTGCAATGTGTGTTACAGTGTGATCATGTATAACAGTGCAGTGTGTGTTACAGTGTGATCATGTATAACAGTGCAGTGTGTTACAGTGTGATCATGTATAACAGTCCAGTGTGTTAGTGTGATCATGTATAACAGTGCAGTGTGTTACAGTGTGATCATGTATAACAGTGCAGTGTGTGTTACAGTGTGATCATGTATAACAGTGCAATGTGTGTTACAGTGTGATCATGTATAACAGTGCAGTGTGTGTTACAGTGTGATCATGTATAACAGTGCAGTGTGTTACAGTGTGATCATGTATAACAGTGCAGTGTGTTACAGTGTGATCATGTATAACAGTCCAGTGTGTTAGTGTGATCATGTATAACAGTGCAGTGTGTTACAGTGTGATCATGTATAACAGTGCAGTGTGTGTTACAGTGTGATCATGTATAACAGTGCAATGTGTGTTACAGTGTGATCATGTATAACAGTGCAGTGTGTTACAGTGTTGTCATGTATAACAGTGCAGTGTGTGTTACAGTGTGATCATGTATAACAGTGCAGTGTGTGTTACAGTGTGATCATGTATAACAGTGCAGTGTGTTACAGTGTGATCATGTATAACAGTCCAGTGTGTTAGTGTGATCATGTATAACAGTGCAGTGTGTTACAGTGTGATCATGTATAACAGTGCAGTGTGTGTTACAGTGTGATCATGTATAACAGTGCAATGTGTGTTACAGTGTGATCATGTATAACAGTGCAGTGTGTGTTACAGTGTGATCATGTATAACAGTGCAGTGTGTTACAGTGTGATCATGTATAACAGTGCAGTGTGTGTTACAGTGTGATCATGTATAACAGTGCAGTGTGTGTTACAGTGTGATCATGTATAACAGTGCAGTGTGTGTTACAGTGTGATCATGTATAACAGTGCAGTGTGTGTTAGTGTGATCATGTATAACAGTGCAATGTGTGTTACAGTGTGATCATGTATAACAGTGCAGTGTGTGTTACAGTGTGATCATGTATAACAGTGCAGTGTGTGTTACAGTGTGATCATGTATAACAGTGCAGTGTGTGTTACAGTGTGATCATGTATAACAGTGCAGTGTGTTACAGTGTGATCATGTATAACAGTGCAGTGTGTGTTACAGTGTGATCATGTATAACAGTGCAGTGTGTTACAGTGTGATCATGTATAACAGTGCAGTGTGTTACAGTGTGATAATGTATAACAGTGCAGTGTGTTACAGTGTGATCATGTATAACAGTGCAGTGTGTGTTACAGTGTGATCATGTATAACAGTGCAGTGTGTGTTACAGTGTGATCATGTATAACAGTGCAGTGTGTGTTAGTGTGATCATGTATAACAGTGCAGTGTGTGTTACAGTGTGATCATGTATAACAGTGCAGTGTGTGTTAGTGTGATCATGTATAACAGTGCAGTGTGTGTTACAGTGTGATCATGTATAACAGTGCAGTGTGTGTTACAGTGTGATCATGTATAACAGTGCAGTGTGTGTTACAGTGTGATCATGTATAACAGTGCAGTGTGTGTTACAGTGTGATCATGTATAACAGTGCAGTGTGTGTTACAGTGTGATCATGTATAACAGTGCAGTGTGTTACAGTGTGATCATGTATAACAGTGCAGTGTGTGTTACAGTGTGATCATGTATAACAGTGCAGTGTGTGTTACAGTGTGATCATGTATAACAGTGCAGTGTGTGTTACAGTGTGATCATGTATAACAGTGCAGTGTGTGTTACAGTGTGATCATGTATAACAGTGCAGTGTGTGTTACAGTGTGATCATGTATAACAGTGCAGTGTGTTACAGTGTGATCATGTATAACAGTGCAGTGTGTGTTACAGTGTGATCATGTATAACAGTGCAGTGTGTGTTACAGTGTGATCATGTATAACAGTGCAGTGTGTGTTACAGTGTGATCATGTATAACAGTGCAGTGTGTGTTAGTGTGATCATGTATAACAGTGCAGTGTGTGATACAGTGAGATCATGTATAACAGAGCAGTGGGTGTTACAGTGTGTTCATGTATAACAGGGCAGTGTGTGTTACAGTGTGATCCTGTATAACAATGCAGTGTGTGTTACAGTGTGATCATGTATAACAGTGCAGTGTGTGTTACAGTGTGATCATGTATAACAGTGCAGTGTGTATTACAGTGTGATCATGTATAACAGTGCAGTGTGTTACAGTGTGATCATGTATAACAGTGCAGTGTGTGTTACAGTGTGATCATGTATAACAGTGCAGTGTGTGTTACAGTGTGATCATGTATAACAGTGCAGTGTGTGTTACAGTGTGATCATGTATAACAGTGCAGTGTGTGTTACAGTGTGATCATGTATAACAGTGCAGTGTGTGTTACAGTGTGATCATGTATAACAGTGCAGTGTGTGTTACAGTGTGATCATGTATAACAGTGCAGTGTGTTACAGTGTGATCATGTATAACAGTGCAGTGTGTGTTACAGTGTGATCATGTATAACAGTGCAGTGTGTGTTACAGTGTGATCATGTATAACAGTGCAGTGTGTGTTAGTGTGATCATGTATAACAGTGCAGTGTGTGTTACAGTGTGATCATGTATAACAGTGCAGTGTGTTACAGTGTGATCATGTATAACAGTGCAGTGTGTTACAGTGTGATCCTGTATAACAATGCAGTGTGTGTTACAGTGTGATCATGTATAACAGTGCAGTGTGTGTTACAGTGTGATCATGTATAACAGTGCAGTGTGTATTAGTGTGATCATGTATAACAGTGCAGTGTGTTACAGTGTGATCATGTATAACAGTGCAGTGTGTGTTACAGTGTGATCATGTATAACAGTGCAGTGTGTGTTACAGTGTGATCATGTATAACAGTGCAGTGTGTGTTACAGTGTGATCATGTATAACAGTGCAGTGTGTGTTACAGTGTGATCATGTATAACAGTGCAGTGTGTGTTACAGTGTGATCATGTATAACAGTGCAGTGTGTGTTACAGTGTGATCATGTATAACAGTGCAGTGTGTTACAGTGTGATCATGTATAACAGTGCAGTGTGTGTTACAGTGTGATCATGTATAACAGTGCAGTGTGTGTTACAGTGTGATCATGTATAACAGTGCAGTGTGTGTTACAGTGTGATCATGTATAACAGTGCAGTGTGTTACAGTGTGATCATGTATAACAGTGCAGTGTGTGTTACAGTGTGATCATGTATAACAGTGCAGTGTGTGTTACAGTGTGATCATGTATAACAGTGCAGTGTGTTACAGTGTGATCATGTATAACAGTGCAGTGTGTGTTACAGTGTGATCATGTATAACAGTGCAGTGTGTGTTACAGTGTGATCATGTATAACAGTGCAGTGTGTGTTACAGTGTGATCATGTATAACAGTGCAGTGTGTTACAGTGTGATCATGTATAACAGTGCAGTGTGTGTTACAGTGTGATCATGTATAACAGTGCAGTGTGTGTTACAGTGTGATCATGTATAACAGTGCAGTGTGTGTTACAGTGTGATCATGTATAACAGTGCAATGTGTGTTACAGTGTGATCATGTATAACAGTGCAGTGTGTTACAGTGTGATCATGTATAACAGTGCAGTGTGTTACAATGTGATCATGTATAACAGTGCAATGTGTGTTAGTGTGCTCATGTATAACAGTGCAATGTGTGTTACAGTGTGATCATGTATAACAGTGCAGTGTGTTACAGTGTGATCATGTATAACAGTGCAGTGTGTGTTACAGTGTGATCATGTATAACAGTGCAGTGTGTGTTACAGTGTGATCATGTATAACAGTGCAGTGTGTGTTACAGTGTGATCATGTATAACAGTGCAGTGTGTTACAGTGTGATCATGTATAACAGTGCAGTGTGTGTTACAGTGTGATCATGTATAACAGTGCAGTGTGTGTTACAGTGTGATCATGTATAACAGTGCAGTGTGTGTTACAGAGTTGTCATGTATAACAGTGGACTGTGTGTTACAGTGTGATCATGTATAACAGTGGCAGTGTGTGTTACAGTGTGATCATGTATAACAGTGCAGTGTGTTACAGTGTGATCATGTATAACAGTGCAGTGTGTGTTACAGTGTGATCATGTATAACAGTGCAGTGTGTTAGTGTGATCATGTATAACAGTGCAGTGTGTGTTACAGTGTGATCATGTATAACAGTGCAGTGTGTGTTACAGTGTGATCATGTATAACAGTGCAGTGTGTGTTACAGTGTGATCATGTATAACAGTGCAGTGTGTGTTACAGTGTGATCATGTATAACAGTGCAGTGTGTGTTACAGTGTTGTCATGTATAACAGTGCAGTGTGTGTTACAGTGTGATCATGTATAACAGTGCAGTGTGTGTTACAGTGTGATCATGTATAACAGTGCAGTGTGTGTTACAGTGTGATCATGTATAACAGTGCAGTGTGTGTTACAGTGTGATCATGTATAACAGTGCAGTGTGTGTTACAGTGTGATCATGTATAACAGTGCAGTGTGTGTTACAGTGTGATCATGTATAACAGTGCAGTGTGTGTTACAGTGTGATCATGTATAACAGTGCAGTGTGTGTTACAGTGTGATCATGTATAACAGTGCAGTGTGTGTTACAGTGTTGTCATGTATAACAGTGCAGTGTGTGTTACAGTGTGATCATGTATAACAGTGCAGTGTGTGTTACAGTGTGATCATGTATAACAGTGCAGTGTGTGTTACAGTGTGATCATGTATAACAGTGCAGTGTGTGTTACAGTGTGATCATGTATAACAGTGCAGTGTGTGTTACAGTGTGATCATGTATAACAGTGCAGTGTGTGTTACAGTGTGATCATGTATAACAATGCAGTGTGTGTTACAGTGTGATCATGTATAACAGTGCAGTGTGTGTTACAGTGTGATCATGTATAACAGTGCAGTGTGTGTTACAGTGTGATCATGTATAACAGTGCAGTGTGTGTTACAGTGTGATCATGTATAACAGTGCAGTGTGTGTTACAGTGTTGTCATGTATAACAGTGCAGTGTGTTACAGTGTGATCTTGTATAACAGTGCAGTGTGTGTTACAGTGTGATCATGTATAACAGTGCAGTGTGTGTTACAGTGTGATCATGTATAACAGTGCAGTGTGTGTTACAGTGTGATCATGTATAACAGTGCAGTGTGTGTTACAGTGTTGTCATGTATAACAGTGCAGTGTGTTACAGTGTGATCATGTATAACAGTGCAGTGTGTTACAGTGTGATCATGTATAACAGTGCAGTGTGTGTTACAGTGTGATCATGTATAACAGTGCAGTGTGTGTTACAGTGTTGTCATGTATAACAGTGCAGTGTGTTACAGTGTGATCATGTATAACAGTGCAGTGTGTGTTACAGTGTGATCATGTATAACAGTGCAGTGTGTGTTACAGTGTGATCATGTATAACAGTGCAGTGTGTGTTACAGTGTGATCATGTATAACAGTGCAGTGTGTGTTACAGTGTGATCATGTATAACAGTGCAGTGTCTGTTACAGTGTTGTCATGTATAACAGTGCAGTGTGTTACAGTGTGATCATGTATAACAGTGCAGTGTGTGTTACAGTGTGATCATGTATAACAGTGCAGTGTGTGTTACAGTGTGATCATGTATAACAGTGCAGTGTGTGTTACAGTGTGATCATGTATAACAGTGCAGTGTGTGTTACAGTGTGATCATGTATAACAGTGCAGTGTGTGTTACAGTGTGATCATGTATAACAGTGCAGTGTGTGTTACAGTGTGATCATGTATAACAGTGCAGTGTGTGTTACAGTGTGATCATGTATAACAGTGCAGTGTGAGTTACAGTGTGATCATGTATAACAGTGCAGTGTGTGTTACAGTGTGATCATGTATAACAGTGCAGTGTGTGTTACAGTGTGATCATGTATAACAGTGCAGTGTGTGTTACAGTGTGATCATGTATAACAGTGCAGTGTGTGTTAGTGTTGTCATGTATAACAGTGCAGTGTGTTACAGTGTGATCATGTATAACAGTGCAGTGTGTTACAGTGTGATCATGTATAACAGTGCAGTGTGTGTTACAGTGTGATCATGTATAACAGTGCAGTGTGTGTTACAGTGTGATCATGTATAACAGTGCAGTGGGTGTTACAGTGTGATCATGTATAACAGTGCAGTGTGTGTTACAGTGTGATCATGTATAACAGTGCAGTGTGTGTTACAGTGTGATCATGTATAACAGTGCAGTGTGTGTTACAGTGTGATCATGTATAACAGTGCAGTGTGTGTTACAGTGTGATCATGTATAACAGTGCAGTGTGTGTTACAGTGTGATCATGTATAACAGTGCAGTGTGTGTTACAGTGTGATCATGTATAACAGTGCAGTGTGTGTTACAGTGTGATCATGTATAACAGTGCAGTGTGTGTACAGTGTGATCATGTATAACAGTGCAGTGTGTGTTACAGTGTGATCATGTATAACAGTGCAGTGTGTGTTACAGTGTGATCATGTATAACAGTGCAGTGTGTGTTACAGTGTGATCATGTATAACAGTGCAGTGTGTGTTACAGTGTGATCATGTATAACAGTGCAGTGTGTGTACAGTGTGATCATGTATAACAGTGCAGTGTTAGTGTTACAGTGTGAGTTCAGTGACTTATAACAGTGCAGTGTGTGTTACAGTGTGATCATGTATAACAGTGCAGTGTGTGTTACAGTGTGATCATGTATAACAGTGCAGTGTGTGTTACAGTGTGATCATGTATAACAGTGCAGTGTGTGTTACAGTGTGATCATGTATAACAGTGCAGTGTGTGTTACAGTGTGATCATGTATAACAGTGCAGTGTGTGTTACAGTGTGATCATGTATAACAGTGCAGTGTGTGTTACAGTGTGATCATGTATAACAGTGCAGTGTGTGTTACAGTGTGATCATGTATAACAGTGCAGTGTGTGTTACAGTGTGATCATGTATAACAGTGCAGTGTGTTACAGTGTGATCATGTATAACAGTGCAGTGTGTGTTACAGTGTGATCATGTATAACAGTGCAGTGTGTGTTACAGTGTGATCATGTATAACAGTGCAGTGTGTGTTACATTGTGATCATGTATAACAGTGCAGTGTGCGTTACAGTGTGATCATGTATAACAGTGCAGTGTGTGTTACAGTGTGATCATGTATAACAGTGCAGTGTGTTACAGTGTGATCATGTATAACAGTGCAGTGTGTGTTACAGTGTGATCATGTATAACAGTGCAGTGTGTTACAGTGTGATCATGTATAACAATGCAGTGTGTGTTACAGTGTGATCATGTATAACAGTGCAGTGTGTGTTACAGTGTGATCATGTATAACAGTGCAGTGTGTGTTACAGTGTGATCATGTATAACAGTGCAGTGTGTGTTACAGTGTGATCATGTATAACAGTGCAGTGTGTGTTACAGTGTGATCATGTATAACAGTGCAGTGTGTGTTACAGTGTGATCATGTATAACAGTGCAGTGTGTGTTACAGTGTGATCATGTATAACAGTGCAGTGTGTTACAGTGTGATCATGTATAACAGTGCAGTGTGTTACAGTGTGATCATGTATAACAATGCAGTGTGTGTTACAGTGTGATCATGTATAACAGTGCAGTGTGTGTTACAGTGTGATCATGTATAACAGTGCAGTGTGTGTTACAGTGTGATCATGTATAACAGTGCAGTGTGTGTTACAGTGTGATCATGTATAACAGTGCAGTGTGTGTTACAGTGTGATCATGTATAACAATGCAGTGTGTGTTACAGTGTGATCATGTATAACAGTGCAGTGTGTGTTACAGTGTGATCATGTATAACAGTGCAGTGTGTGTTACAGTGTGATCATGTATAACAGTGCAGTGTGTGTTACAGTGTGATCATGTATAACAGTGCAGTGTGTGTTACAGTGTGATCATGTATAACAGTGCAGTGTGTGTTAGTGTGATCATGTATAACAGTGCAGTGTGTGTTACAGTGTGATCATGTATAACAGTGCAGTGTGTGTTACAGTGTGATCATGTATAACAGTGCAGTGTGTTACAGTGTGATCATGTATAACAGTGCAGTGTGTTACAGTGTGATCATGTATAACAGTGCAGTGTGTGTTACAGTGTGATAATGTATAACAGTGCAGTGTGTGTTACAGTGTGATCATGTATAACAGTGCAGTGTGTGTTACATTGTGATCATGTATAAAAGTGCAGTGTGTGTTACAGTGTGATCATGTATAACAGTGCAGTGTGTGTTACAGTGTGATCATGTATAACAGTGCAGTGTGT
This sequence comes from Hemibagrus wyckioides, assembly GCF_019097595.1. Classification (NCBI taxonomy): domain Eukaryota; kingdom Metazoa; phylum Chordata; class Actinopteri; order Siluriformes; family Bagridae; genus Hemibagrus; species Hemibagrus wyckioides. Next base: position 215,790 of record NW_026690794.1, on the reverse strand, counting down.
GTAGTGTGATCATGTATAACAGTGCAGTGTGTGTTAGTGTGATCATGTATAACAGTGCAGTGTGTGTTACAGTGTGATCATGTATAACAGTGCAGTGTGTGTTACAGTGTGATCATGTATAACAGCGCAGTGTGTGTTACAGTGTGATCATGTATAACAGTGCAGTGTGTGTTACAGTGTGATCATGTATAACAGTGCAGTGTGTGTTACAGTGTGATCATGTATAACAGTGCAGTGTGTTACAGTGTTGTCATGTATAACAGTGCAGTGTGTGTTACAGTGTGATCATGTATAACAGTGCAGTGTGTTACAGTGTGATCATGTATAACAGTGCAGTGTGTGTTACAGTGTGATCATGTATAACAGTGCAGTGTGTGTTACAGTGTGATCATGTATAACAGTGCAGTGTGTGTTACAGTGTGATCATGTATAACAGTGCAGTGTGTGTTACAGTGTGATCATGTATAACAGTGCAGTGTGTGTTACAGTGTGATCATGTATAACAGTGCAGTGTGTGTTACAGTGTGATCATGTATAACAGTGCAGTGTGTGTTACAGTGTTGTCATGTATAACAGTGCAGTGTGTGTTACTGTGTGATCATCTATAACTGTTCAGTCTCTTACAGTGTGATCATGTATAACAGTGCAGTGTGTGTTACAGTGTGATCATGTATAACAGTGCAGTGTGTGTTACAGTGTGGTCATGTATAACAGTGCAGTGTGTGTTACAGTGTGATCATGTATAACAGTGCAGTGTGTGTTACAGTGTGATCATGTATAACAGTGCAGTGTGTGTTACAGTGTGATCATGTATAACAGTGCAGTGTGTGTTACAGTGTGATCATGTATAACAGTGCAGTGTGTGTTACAGTGTGATCATGTATAACAGTGCAGTGTCTGTTACAGTGTTGTCATGTATAACAGTGCAGTGTGTGTTACAGTGTGATCATGTATAACAGTGCAGTGTGTGTTACAGTGTGATCATGTATAACAGTGCAGTGTGTGTTACAGTGTGATCATGTATAACAGTGCAGTGTGTGTGTTACAGTGTGATCATGTATAACAGTGCAGTGTGTGTTACAGTGTGATCATGTATAACAGTGCAGTGTGTGTGTTACAGTGTGATCATGTATAACAGTGCAGTGTGTGTTACAGTGTGATCATGTATAACAGTGCAGTGTGTGTTACAGTGTGATCATGTATAACAGTGCAGTGTGTGTTACAGTGTGATCATGTATAACAGTGCAGTGTGTGTTACAGTGTGATCATGTATAACAGTGCAGTGTGTGTTACAGTGTGATCATGTATAACAGTGCAGTGTGTGTTACAGTGTGATCATGTATAACAGTGCAGTGTGTGTTACAGTGTGATCATGTATAACAGTGCAGTGTGTGTTACAGTGTGATCATGTATAACAGTGCAGTGTGTGTTACAGTGTGATCATGTATAACAGTGCAGTGTGTGTTACAGTGTGATCATGTATAACAGTGCAGTGTGTGTTACAGTGTGATCATGTATAACAGTGCAGTGGGTTACAGTGTGATCATGTATAACAGTGCAGTGTGTGTTACAGTGTGATCATGTATAACAGTGCAGTGTGTGTTACAGTGTGATCATGTATAACAGTGCAGTGTGTGTTACAGTGTGATCATGTATAACAGTGCAGTGTGTGTTACAGTGTGATCATGTATAACAGTGCAGTGTGTGTTACAGTGTGATCATGTATAACAGTGCAGTGTGTGTTACAGTGTGATAATGTATAACAGTGCAGTGTGTGTTACAGTGTGATCATGTATAACAGTGCAGTGTGTTACAGTGTGATAATGTATAACAGTGCAGTGTGTGTTACAGTGTGATCATGTATAACAGTGCAGTGTGTTACAGTGTGATAATGTATAACAGTGCAGTGTGTGTTACAGTGTGATAATGTATAACAGTGCAGTGTGTGTTACAGTGTGATCATGTATAACAGTGCAGTGTGTTACAGTGTGATAATGTATAAACAGTGCAGTGTGTGTTACAGTGTGATCATGTATAACAGTGCAGTGTGTTACAGTGTGATCATGTATAACAGTGCAGTGTGTGTTACAGTGTGATCATGTATAACAGTGCAGTGTGTGTTACAGTGTGATCATGTATAACAGTGCAGTGTGTGTTACAGTGTGATCATGTATAACAGTGCAGTGTGTGTTACAGTGTGATCATGTATAACAGTGCAGTGTGTGTTACAGTGTGATCATGTATAACAGTGCAGTGTGTGTTACAGTGTGATCATGTATAACAGTGCAGTGTGTGTTACAGTGTGATCATGTATAACAGTGCAGTGTGTGTTACAGTGGGATCATGTAAAACAGTGCAGTGTGTGTTACAGTGTGATCATGTATAACAGTGCAGTGTGTGTTACAGTGTGATCATGTATAACAGTGCAGTGTGTGTTACAGTGTGATCATGTATAACAGTGCAGTGTGTGTTACAGTGTGATCATGTATAACAGTGCAGTGTGTGTTACAGTGTGATCATGTATAACAGTGCAGTGTGTGTTACATTGTGATCATGTATAACAGTGCAGTGTGCGTTACAGTGTGATCATGTATAACAGTGCAGTGTGTGTTACAGTGTGATCATGTATAACAGTGCAGTGTGTTACAGTGTGATCATGTATAACAGTGCAGTGTGTGTTACAGTGTGATCATGTATAACAGTGCAGTGTGTGTTACAGTGTGATCATGTATAACAATGCAGTGTGTGTTACAGTGTGATCATGTATAACAGTGCAGTGTGTGTTACAGTGTGATCATGTATAACAGTGCAGTGTGTGTTACAGTGTGATCATGTATAACAGTGCAGTGTGTGTTACAGTGTGATCATGTATAACAGTGCAGTGTGTGTTACAGTGTGATCATGTATAACAGTGCAGTGTGTGTTACAGTGTGATCATGTATAACAGTGCAGTGTGTGTTACAGTGTGATCATGTATAACAGTGCAGTGTGTTACAGTGTGATCATGTATAACAGTGCAGTGTGTTACAGTGTGATCATGTATAACAATGCAGTGTGTGTTACAGTGTGATCATGTATAACAGTGCAGTGTGTGTTACAGTGTGATCATGTATAACAGTGCAGTGTGTGTTACAGTGTGATCATGTATAACAGTGCAGTGTGTGTTACAGTGTGATCATGTATAACAGTGCAGTGTGTGTTACAGTGTGATCATGTATAACAATGCAGTGTGTGTTACAGTGTGATCATGTATAACAGTGCAGTGTGTGTTACAGTGTGATCATGTATAACAGTGCAGTGTGTGTTACAGTGTGATCATGTATAACAGTGCAGTGTGTGTTACAGTGTGATCATGTATAACAGTGCAGTGTGTGTTACAGTGTGATCATGTATAACAGTGCAGTGTGTGTTACAGTGTGATCATGTATAACAGTGCAGTGTGTGTTACAGTGTGATCATGTATAACAGTGCAGTGTGTGTTACAGTGTGATCATGTATAACAGTGCAGTGTGTGTTACAGTGTGACCATGTATAACAGTGCAGTGTGTGTTACAGTGTCATCATGTATAACAGTGCAGTGTGTGTTACAGTGTGATCATGTATAACAGTGCAGTGTGTTAGTGTGATCATGTATAACAGTGCAGTGTGTGTTACAGTGTGATCATGTATAACAGTGCAGTGTGTGTTACAGTGTGATCATGTATAACAGTGCAGTGTGTGTTACAGTGTGATCATGTATAACAGTGCAGTGTGTGTTACAGTGTGATCATGTATAACAGTGCAGTGTGTGTTACAGTGTGATCATGTATAACAGTGCAGTGTGTGTTACAGTGTGATAATGTATAACAGTGCAGTGTGTGTTACAGTGTGATCATGTATAACAGTGCAGTGTGTGTTACAGTGTGATCATGTATAACAGTGCAGTGTGTTACAGTGTGATCATGTATAACAGTGCAGTGTGTGTTACAGTGTGATCATGTATAACAGTGCAGTGTGTGTTACAGTGTGATCATGTATAACAGTGCAGTGTGTGTTACAGTGTGATCATGTATAACAGTGCAGTGTGTGTTACAGTGTGATCATGTATAACAGTGCAGTGTGTGTTACAGTGTGATCATGTATAACAGCGCAGTGTGTGTTACAGTGTGATCATGTATAACAGTGCAGTGTGTGTTACAGTGTGATCATGTATAACAGTGCAGTGTGTGTTACAGTGTGATCATGTATAACAGTGCAGTGTGTTACAGTGTTGTCATGTATAACAGTGCAGTGTGTGTTACAGTGTGATCATGTATAACAGTGCAGTGTGTTACAGTGTGATCATGTATAACAGTGCAGTGTGTTACAGTGTGATCATGTATAACAGTGCAGTGTGTGTTACAGTGTGATCATGTATAACAGTGCAGTGTGTGTTACAGTGTGATCATGTATAACAGTGCAGTGTGTGTTACAGTGTGATCATGTATAACAGTGCAGTGTGTGTTACAGTGTGATCATGTATAACAGTGCAGTGTGTGTTACAGTGTGATCATGTATAACAGTGCAGTGTGTGTTACAGTATGATCATGTATAACAGTGCAGTGTGTGTTACAGTGTGATCATGTATAACAGTGCAGTGTGTTACAGTGTGATCATGTATAACAGTGCAGTGTGTGTTACAGTGTGATCATGTATAACAGTGCAGTGTGTTACAGTGTGATCATGTATAACAGTGCAGTGTGTTACAGTGTGATCATGTATAACAGTGCAGTGTGTGTTACAGTGTGATCATGTATAACGGTGCAGTGTGTGTTACAGTGTGATCATGTATAACAGTGCAGTGTGTGTTACAGTGTGATCATGTATAACAGTGCAGTGTGTGTTACAGTGTGATCATGTATAACAGTGCAGTGTGTGTTAGTGTGATCATGTATAACAGTGCAGTGTGTGTTACAGTGTGATCATGTATAACAGTGCAGTGTGTGTTACAGTGTGATCATGTATAACAGTGCAGTGTGTGTTACAGTGTGATCATGTATAACAGTGCAGTGTGTGTTACAGTGTGATCATGTATAACAGTGCAGTGTGTGTTACAGTGTGATCATGTATAACAGTGCAGTGTGTGTTACAGTGTGATCATGTATAACAGTGCAGTGTGTGTTACAGTGTGATCATGTATAACAGTGCAGTGTGTGTTACAGTGTGATCATGTATAACAGTGCAGTGTGTGTTACAGTGTGATCATGTATAACAGTGCAGTGTGTGTTACAGTGTGATCATGTATAACAGTGCAGTGTGTGTTACAGTGTGATCATGTATAACAGTGCAGTGTGTGTTACAGTGTGATCATGTATAACAGTGCAGTGTGTGTGTTACAGTGTGATCATGTATAACAGTGCAGTGTGTGTTACAGTGTGATCATGTATAACAGTGCAGTGTGTGTTACAGTGTGATCATGTATAACAGTGCAGTGTGTGTTAGTGTGATCATGTATAACAGTGCAGTGTGTGTTACAGTGTGATCATGTATAACAGTGCAGTGTGTGTTACAGTGTGATCATGTATAACAGTGCAGTGTGTGTTACAGTGTGATCATGTATAACAGTGCAGTGTGTGTTACAGTGTGATCATGTATAACAGTGCAGTGTGTGTTACAGTGTGATCATGTATAACAGTGCAGTGTGTGTTACAGTGTGATCATGTATAACAGTGCAGTGTGTGTTACAGTGTGATCATGTATAACAGTGCAGTGTGTGTTACAGTGTGATCATGTATAACAGTGCAGTGTGTGTTAGTGTGATCATGTATAACAGTGCAGTGTGTGTTACAGTGTGATCATGTATAACAGTGCAGTGTGTGTTAGTGTGATCATGTATAACAGTGCAGTGTGTGTTACAGTGTGATCATGTATAACAGTGCAGTGTGTGTTAGTGTGATCATGTATAACAGTGCAGTGTGAGTTAGTGTGATCATGTATAACAGTTCAGTGTGAGTTAGTGTGAGCATGTATAACAGTTCAGTGTGTGTTACAGTGTGATCATGTATAACAGTGCAGTGTGTGTTACAGTGTGATCATGTATAACAGTGCAGTGTGTGTTAGTGTGATCATGTATAACAGTTCAGTGTGTGTTAGTGTGATCATGTATAACAGTTCAGTGTGTGTTAGTGTGATCATGTATAACAGTGCAGTGTGTGTTACAGTGTGATCATGTATAACAGTGCAGTGTGTGTTACAGTGTGATCATGTATAACAGTGCAGTGTGTGTTAGTGTGATCATGTATAACAGTGCAGTGTGTGTTACAGTGTGATCATGTATAACAGTTCAGTGTGTGTTACAGTGTGATCATGTATAACAGTTCAGTGTGTGTTACAGTGTGATCATGTATAACAGTTCAGTGTGTGTTACAGTGTGATCATGTATAACAGTTCAGTGTGTGTTAGTGTGATCATGTATAACAGTTCAGTGTGTGTTAGTGTGATCATGTATAACAGTGCAGTGTGTGTTACAGTGTGATCATGTATAACAGTGCAGTGTGTGTTAGTGTGATCATGTATAACAGTGCAGTGTGTGTTAGTGTGATCATGTATAACAGTGCAGTGTGTGTTACAGTGTGATCATGTATAACAGTTCAGTGTGTGTTACAGTGTGATCATGTATAACAGTTCAGTGTGTGTTAGTGTGATCATGTATAACAGTGCAGTGTGTGTTACAGTGTGATCATGTATAACAGTGCAGTGTTTGTTACAGTGTGATCATGTATAACAGTGCAGTGTGTGTTACAGTGTGATCATGTATAACAGTGCAGTGTGTGTTACAGTGTGATCATGTATAACAGTGCAGTGTGTGTTACAGTGTGATCATGTATAACAGTGCAGTGTGTGTTACAGTGTGATCATGTATAACAGTGCAGTGTGTGTTACAGTGTGATCATGTATTACAGTGCAGTGTGTGTTACAGTGTGATCATGTATAACAGTGCAGTGTGTGTTACAGTGTGATCATGTATAACAGTGCAGTGTGTGTTACAGTGTGATCATGTATAACAGTGCAGTGTGTGTTAGTGTGATCATGTATAACAGTGCAGTGTGTGTTACAGTGTGATCATGTATAACAGTGCAGTGTGTGTTACAGTGTGATCATGTATAACAGTGCAGTGTGTGTTAGTGTGATCATGTATAACAGTGCAGTGTGTGTTACAGTGTGATCATGTATAACAGTGCAGTGTGTGTTACAGTGTGATCATGTATAACAGTGCAGTGTGTGTTAGTGTGATCATGTATAACAGTGCAGTGTGTGTTACAGTGTGATCATGTATAACAGTGCAGTGTGTGTTAGTGTGATCATGTATAACAGTTCAGTGTGTGTTACAGTGTGATCATGTATAACAGTTCAGTGTGTGTTAGTGTGATCATGTATAACAGTTCAGTGTGTGTTACAGTGTGATCATGTATAACAGTGCAGTGTGTGTTACAGTGTGATCATGTATAACAGTGCAGTGTGTGTTACAGTGTGATCATGTATAACATTGCAGTGTGTGTTACAGTGTGATCATGTATAACAGTGCAGTGTGTGTTAGTGTGATCATGTATAACAGTGCATTGTGTGTTACAGTGTGATCATGTATACAGTGCAGTGTGTGTTAGTGTGATCATGTATAACAGTGCATTGTGTGTTACAGTGTGATGATGTATAACAGTTCAGTGTGTGTTAGTGTGATCATGTATAACAGTGCAGTGTGTGTTACAGTGTGATCATGTATAACAGTGCAGTGTGTGTTACAGTGTGATCATGTATAACAGTGCAGTGTGTGTTAGTGTGATCATGTATATCAGTGCAGTGTGTGTTACAGTGTGATCATGTATAACAGTTCAGTGTGTGTTACAGTGTGATCATGTATAACAGTTCAGTGTGTGTTACAGTGTGATCATGTATAACAGTTCAGTGTGTGTTACAGTGTGATCATGTATAACAGTTCAGTGTGTGTTAGTGTGATCATGTATAACAGTTCAGTGTGTGTTAGTGTGATCATGTATAACAGTGCAGTGTGTGTTACAGTGTGATCATGTATAACAGTGCAGTGTGTGTTAGTGTGATCATGTATAACAGTGCAGTGTGTGTTAGTGTGATCATGTATAACAGTGCAGTGTGTGTTACAGTGTGATCATGTATAACAGTGCAGTGTGTGTTACAGTGTGATCATGTATAACAGTGCAGTGTGTGTTACAGTGTGATCATGTATAACAGTGCAGTGTGTGTTACAGTGTGATCATGTATAACAGTGCAGTGTGTGTTACAGTGTGATCATGTATAACAGTGCAGTGTGTGTTACCGTGTGATCATGTATAACAGTGCAGTGTGTGTTAGTGTGATCATGTATAACAGTGCAGTGTGTGTTACAGTGTGATCATGTATAACAGTGCAGTGTGTGTTACAGTGTGATCATTGTATAACAGTGCAGTGTGTGTTACAGTGTGATCATGTATAACAGTTCAGTGTGTGTTACAGTGTGATCATGTATAACAGTGCAGTGTGTGTTACAGTGTGATCATGTATAACAGTGCAGTGTGTGTTACAGTGTGATCATGTATAACAGTGCAGTGTGTGTTACAGTGTGATCATGTATAACAGTGCAGTGTGTGTTACAGTGTGATCATGTATAACAGTGCAGTGTGTGTTACCGTGTGATCATGTATAACAGTGCAGTGTGTGTTACAGTGTGATCATGTATAACAGTGCAGTGTGTGTTACAGTGTGATCATGTATAACAGTGCATTGTGTGTTACAGTGTGATGATGTATAACAGTGCAGTGTGTGTTACAGTGTGATCATGTATAACAGTGCAGTGTGTGTTAGTGTGATCATGTATAACAGTGCAGTGTGTGTTAGTGTGATCATGTATAACAGTGCAGTGTGTGTTAGTGTGATCATGTATAACAGTGCAGTGTGTGTTACAGTGTGATCATGTATAACAGTGCAGTGTTTGTTACAGTGTGATCATGTATAACAGTGCAGTGTGTGTTACAGTGTGATCATGTAAAACAGTGCAGTGTGTGTTAGTGTGATCATGTATAACAGTTCAGTGTGTGTTACAGTGTGATCATGTATAACAGTTCAGTGTGTGTTAGTGTGATCATGTATAACAGTTCAGTGTGTGTTAGTGTGATCATGTATAACAGTGCAGTGTGTGTTACAGTGTGATCATGTATAACAGTGCAGTGTGTGTTACAGTGTGATCATGTATAACAGTTCAGTGTGTGTTAGTGTGATCATGTATAACAGTGCAGTGTGTGTTACAGTGTGATCATGTATAACAGTTCAGTGTGTGTTACAGTGTGATCATGTATAACAGTGCAGTGTGTGTAAGTGTGATCATGTATAACAGTGCAGTGTGTGTTACAGTGTGATCATGTATAACAGTTCAGTGTGTGTTACAGTGTGATCATGTATAACAGTGCAGTGTGTTACAGTGTGATCATGTATACAGTGCAGTGTGTGTTACAGTGTGATCATGTATAACAGTTCAGTGTGTGTTACAGTGTGATCATGTATACAGTGCAGTGTGTGTTACAGTGTGATCATGTATAACAGTGCAGTGTGTGTTACAGTGTGATCATGTATAACAGTGCAGTGTGTTACAGTGTGATCATGTATAACAGTGCAGTGTGTGTTACAGTGTGATCATGTATAACAGTGCAGTGTGTGTTACAGTGTGATCATGTATAACAGTGCAGTGTGTGTTACAGTGTGATCATGTATAACAGTGCAGTGTGTGTTAGTGTGATCATGTATAACAGTGCAGTGTGTGTCACAGTGTGATCATGTATAACAGTGCAGTGTGTGTTACAGTGTGATCATGTATAACAGTGCAGTGTGTGTTACAGTGTGATCATGTATAACAGTGCAGTGTCTTACAGTGTGATCATGTATAACAGTGCAGTGTGTGTTAGTGTGATCATGTATAACAGTGCAGTGTGTGTTAGTGTGATCATGTATAACAGTGCAGTGTGTCACAGTGTGATCATGTATAACAGTGCAGTGTGTGTCACAGTGTGATCATGTATAACAGTGCAGTGTGTGTTAGTGTGATCATGTATAACAGTTCAGTGTGTGTTAGTGTGATCATGTATAACAGTTCAGTGTGTGTTACAGTGTGATCATGTATAACAGTGCAGTGTGTGTTACAGTGTGATCATGTATAACAGTGCAGTGTGTTACAGTGTGATCATGTATAACAGTGCAGTGTGGTACAGTGTGATCATGTATAACAGTGCAGTGTGTGTTAGTGTGATCATGTATAACAGTGCAGTGTGTGTTACAGTGTGATCATGTATAACAGTGCAGTGTGTGTTACAGTGTGATCATGTATAACAGTGCAGTGTGTGTTACAGTGTGATCATGTATAACAGTGCAGTGTGTGGTACAGTGTGATCATGTATAACAGTGCAGTGTGTTACAGTGTGATCATGTATAACAGTGCAGTGTGTGTTACAGTGTGATCATGTATAACAGTGCAGTGTGTGTTACAGTGTGATCATGTATAACAGTGCAGTGTGTGTTACAGTGTGATCATGTATAACAGTGCAGTGTGTGTTACAGTGTGATCATGTATAACAGTGCAGTGTGGTACAGTGTGATCATGTATAACAGTGCAGTGTGTGTTACAGTGTGATCATGTATAACAGTTCAGTGTGTGTTACAGTGTGATCATGTATAACAGTTCAGTGTGTGTTAGTGTGATCATGTATAACAGTGCAGTGTGTGTTACAGTGTGATCATGTATAACAGTGCAGTGTGTGTTAGTGTGATCATGTATAACAGTGCAGTGTGTGTTAGTGTGATCATGTATAACAGTGCAGTGTGTGTTACAGTGTGATCATGTATAACAGTTCAGTGTGTGTTACAGTGTGATCATGTATACAGTGCAGTGTGTGTTACAGTGTGATCATGTATAACAGTGCAGTGTGTGTTACAGTGTGATCATGTATAACAGTGCAGTGTTTGTTACAGTGTGATCATGTATAACAGTGCAGTGTGTTACAGTGTGATCATGTATAACAGTGCAGTGTGTGTTACAGTGTGATCATGTATAACAGTGCAGTGTGTTACAGTGTGATCATGTATAACAGTGCAGTGTGTGTTACAGTGTGATCATGTATAACAGTGCAGTGTGTGTTACAGTGTGATCATGTATTACAGTGCAGTGTGTGTTACAGTGTGATCATGTATAACAGTGCAGTGTGTGTTACAGTGTGATCATGTATAACAGTGCAGTGTGTGTTAGTGTGATCATGTATAACAGTGCAGTGTGTGTTAGTGTGATCATGTATAACAGTGCAGTGTGTGTTACAGTGTGATCATGTATAACAGTGCAGTGTGTGTTACAGTGTGATCATGTATAACAGTGCAGTGTGTGTTAGTGTGATCATGTATAACAGTGCAGTGTGTGTTACAGTGTGATCATGTATAACAGTGCAGTGTGTGTTACAGTGTGATCATGTATAACAGTGCAGTGTGTGTTAGTGTGATCATGTATAACAGTGCAGTGTGTGTTACAGTGTGATCATGTATAACAGTGCAGTGTGTGTTAGTGTGATCATGTATAACAGTTCAGTGTGTGTTACAGTGTGATCATGTATAACAGTTCAGTGTGTGTTAGTGTGATCATGTATAACAGTTCAGTGTGTGTTAGTGTGATCATGTATAACAGTGCAGTGTGTGTTAGTGTGATCATGTATAACAGTTCAGTGTGTGTTAGTGTGATCATGTATAACAGTTCAGTGTGTGTTAGTGTGATCATGTATAACAGTGCAGTGTGTGTTACAGTGTGATCATGTATACAGTGCAGTGTGTGTTAGTGTGATCATGTATAACAGTGCAGTGTGTGTTAGTGTGATCATGTATAACAGTTCAGTGTGTGTTAGTGTGATCATGTATAACAGTTCAGTGTGTGTTAGTGTGATCATGTATAACAGTGCAGTGTGTGTTACAGTGTGATCATGTATAACAGTGCAGTGTGTGTTACAGTGTGATCATGTATAACAGTGCAGTGTGTGTTAGTGTGATCATGTATAACAGTGCAGTGTGTGTTACAGTGTGATCATGTATAACAGTTCAGTGTGTGTTACAGTGTGATCATGTATAACAGTTCAGTGTGTGTTACAGTGTGATCATGTATAACAGTTCAGTGTGTGTTACAGTGTGATCATGTATAACAGTTCAGTGTGTGTTAGTGTGATCATGTATAACAGTTCAGTGTGTGTTAGTGTGATCATGTATAACAGTGCAGTGTGTGTTACAGTGTGATCATGTATAACAGTGCAGTGTGTGTTAGTGTGATCATGTATAACAGTGCAGTGTGTGTTAGTGTGATCATGTATAACAGTGCAGTGTGTGTTACAGTGTGATCATGTATAACAGTTCAGTGTGTGTTACAGTGTGATCATGTATACAGTGCAGTGTGTGTTACAGTGTGATCATGTATAACAGTGCAGTGTGTGTTACAGTGTGATCATGTATAACAGTGCAGTGTGTTACAGTGTGATCATGTATAACAGTGCAGTGTGTGTTACAGTGTGATCATGTATAACAGTGCAGTGTGTGTTACCGTGTGATCATGTATAACAGTGCAGTGTGTGTTAGTGTGATCATGTATAACAGTGCAGTGTGTGTTACAGTGTGATCATGTATAACAGTGCAGTGTGTGTTACAGTGTGATCATGTATACAGTGCAGTGTGTGTTACAGTGTGATCATGTATAACAGTTCAGTGTGTGTTACAGTGTGATCATGTATACAGTGCAGTGTGTGTTACAGTGTGATCATGTATAACAGTGCAGTGTGTGTTACAGTGTGATCATGTATAACAGTGCAGTGTGTTACAGTGTGATCATGTATAACAGTGCAGTGTGTGTTACAGTGTGATCATGTATAACAGTGCAGTGTGTGTTACCGTGTGATCATGTATAACAGTGCAGTGTGTGTTACAGTGTGATCATGTATAACAGTGCAGTGTGTGTTACAGTGTGATCATGTATAACAGTGCATTGTGTGTTACAGTGTGATGATGTATAACAGTGCAGTGTGTGTTACAGTGTGATCATGTATAACAGTGCAGTGTGTGTTAGTGTGATCATGTATAACAGTGCAGTGTGTGTTAGTGTGATCATGTATAACAGTGCAGTGTGTGTTAGTTTGATCATGTATAACAGTGCAGTGTGTGTTAGTGTGATCATGTATAACAGTGCAGTGTGTGTTAGTGTGATCATGTATAACAGTGCAGTGTGTGTTACAGTGTGATCATGTATAACAGTGCAGTGTGTGTTAGTGTGATCATGTATAACAGTTCAGTGTGTGTTACAGTGTGATCATGTATAACAGTTCAGTGTGTGTTAGTGTGATCATGTATAACAGTTCAGTGTGTGTTAGTGTGATCATGTATAACAGTGCAGTGTGTGTTACAGTGTGATCATGTATACAGTGCAGTGTGTGTTACAGTGTGATCATGTATAACAGTTCAGTGTGTGTTAGTGTGATCATGTATAACAGTGCAGTGTGTGTTACAGTGTGATCATGTATAACAGTTCAGTGTGTGTTACAGTGTGATCATGTATAACAGTGCAGTGTGTGTAAGTGTGATCATGTATAACAGTGCAGTGTGTGTTACAGTGTGATCATTTATAACAGTTCAGTGTGTGTTACAGTGTGATCATGTATACAGTGCAGTGTGTGTTACAGTGTGATCATGTATAACAGTTCAGTGTGTGTTACAGTGTGATCATGTATACAGTGCAGTGTGTGTTACAGTGTGATCATGTATAACAGTGCAGTGTGTGTTACAGTGTGATCATGTATAACAGTGCAGTGTGTTACAGTGTGATCATGTATAACAGTGCAGTGTGTGTTACAGTGTGATCATGTATAACAGTGCAGTGTGTGTTACAGTGTGATCATGTATAACAGTGCAGTGTGTGTTACAGTGTGATCATGTATAACAGTGCAGTGTGTGTTAGTGTGATCATGTATAACAGTGCAGTGTGTGTCACAGTGTGATCATGTATAACAGTGCAGTGTGTGTTAGTGTGATCATGTATAACAGTGCAGTGTGTGTTACAGTGTGATCATGTATAACAGTGCAGTGTCTTACAGTGTGATCATGTATAACAGTGCAGTGTGTGTTAGTGTGATCATGTATAACAGTGCAGTGTGTGTTAGTGTGATCATGTATAACAGTGCAGTGTGTCACAGTGTGATCATGTATAACAGTGCAGTGTGTGTCACAGTGTGATCATGTATAACAGTGCAGTGTGTGTTAGTGTGATCATGTATAACAGTTCAGTGTGTGTTAGTGTGATCATGTATAACAGTTCAGTGTGTGTTACAGTGTGATCATGTATAACAGTGCAGTGTGTGTTACAATGTGATCATGTATAACAGTGCAGTGTGTTACAGTGTGATCATGTATAACAGTGCAGTGTGGTACAGTGTGATCATGTATAACAGTGCAGTGTGTTACAGTGTGATCATGTATAACAGTGCAGTGTGTGTTACAGTGTGATCATGTATAACAGTGCAGTGTGTGTTACAGTGTGATCATGTATAACAGTGCAGTGTGTGTTACAGTGTGATCATGTATAACAGTGCAGTGTGTGGTACAGTGTGATCATGTATAACAGTGCAGTGTGTTACAGTGTGATCATGTATAACAGTGCAGTGTGTGTTACAGTGTGATCATGTATAACAGTGCAGTGTGTGTTACAGTGTGATCATGTATAACAGTGCAGTGTGTTACAGTGTGATCATGTATAACAGTGCAGTGTGTGTTAGTGTGATCATGTATAACAGTGCAGTGTGTGTTACAGTGTGATCATGTATAACAGTGCAGTGTGTGTTACAGTGTGATCATGTATAACAGTGCAGTGTGTGTTAGTGTGATCATGTATAACAGTGCAGTGTGTTACAGTGTGATCATGTATAACAGTGCAGTGTGTGTTACAGTGTGATCATGTATAACAGTGCAGTGTTTGTTACAGTGTGATCATGTATAACAGTGCAGTGTGTTACAGTGTGATCATGTATAACAGTGCAGTGTGTGTTACAGTGTGATCATGTATAACAGTGCAGTGTGTTACAGTGTGATCATGTATAACAGTGCAGTGTGTGTTACAGTGTGATCATGTATAACAGTGCAGTGTGTGTTACAGTGTGATCATGTATTACAGTGCAGTGTGTGTTACAGTGTGATCATGTATAACAGTGCAGTGTGTGTTACAGTGTGATCATGTATAACAGTGCAGTGTGTGTTAGTGTGATCATGTATAACAGTGCAGTGTGTGTTAGTGTGATCATGTATAACAGTGCAGTGTGTGTTACAGTGTGATCATGTATAACAGTGCAGTGTGTGTTACAGTGTGATCATGTATAACAGTGCAGTGTGTGTTAGTGTGATCATGTATAACAGTGCAGTGTGTGTTAGTGTGATCATGTATAACAGTGCAGTGTGTGTTACAGTGTGATCATGTATAACAGTGCAGTGTGTGTTAGTGTGATCATGTATAACAGTGCAGTGTGTGTTAGTGTGATCATGTATAACAGTGCAGTGTGTGTTACAGTGTGATCATGTATAACAGTGCAGTGTGTGTTAGTGTGATCATGTATAACAGTTCAGTGTGTGTTACAGTGTGATCATGTATAACAGTTCAGTGTGTGTTAGTGTGATCATGTATAACAGTTCAGTGTGTGTTAGTGTGATCATGTATAACAGTGCAGTGTGTGTTAGTGTGATCATGTATAACAGTTCAGTGTGTGTTAGTGTGATCATGTATAACAGTTCAGTGTGTGTTAGTGTGATCATGTATAACAGTGCAGTGTGTGTTACAGTGTGATCATGTATACAGTGCAGTGTGTGTTAGTGTGATCATGTATAACAGTGCAGTGTGTGTTAGTGTGATCATGTATAACAGTTCAGTGTGTGTTAGTGTGATCATGTATAACAGTTCAGTGTGTGTTAGTGTGATCATGTATAACAGTGCAGTGTGTTACAGTGTGATCATGTATAACAGTGCAGTGTGTGTTACAGTGTGATCATGTATAACAGTGCAGTGTGTGTTAGTGTGATCATGTATAACAGTGCAGTGTGTGTTACAGTGTGATCATGTATAACAGTTCAGTGTGTGTTACAGTGTGATCATGTATAACAGTTCAGTGTGTGTTACAGTGTGATCATGTATAACAGTTCAGTGTGTGTTACAGTGTGATCATGTATAACAGTTCAGTGTGTGTTAGTGTGATCATGTATAACAGTTCAGTGTGTGTTAGTGTGATCATGTATAACAGTGCAGTGTGTGTTACAGTGTGATCATGTATAACAGTGCAGTGTGTGTTAGTGTGATCATGTATAACAGTGCAGTGTGTGTTAGTGTGATCATGTATAACAGTGCAGTGTGTGTTACAGTGTGATCATGTATAACAGTTCAGTGTGTGTTACAGTGTGATCATGTATACAGTGCAGTGTGTGTTACAGTGTGATCATGTATAACAGTGCAGTGTGTGTTACAGTGTGATCATGTATAACAGTGCAGTGTGTTACAGTGTGATCATGTATAACAGTGCAGTGTGTGTTACAGTGTGATCATGTATAACAGTGCAGTGTGTGTTACCGTGTGATCATGTATAACAGTGCAGTGTGTGTTAGTGTGATCATGTATAACAGTGCAGTGTGTGTTACAGTGTGATCATGTATAACAGTGCAGTGTGTGTTACAGTGTGATCATGTATACAGTGCAGTGTGTGTTACAGTGTGATCATGTATAACAGTTCAGTGTGTGTTACAGTGTGATCATGTATACAGTGCAGTGTGTGTTACAGTGTGATCATGTATAACAGTGCAGTGTGTGTTACAGTGTGATCATGTATAACAGTGCAGTGTGTTACAGTGTGATCATGTATAACAGTGCAGTGTGTGTTACAGTGTGATCATGTATAACAGTGCAGTGTGTGTTACCGTGTGATCATGTATAACAGTGCAGTGTGTGTTACAGTGTGATCATGTATAACAGTGCAGTGTGTGTTACAGTGTGATCATGTATAACAGTGCATTGTGTGTTACAGTGTGATGATGTATAACAGTGCAGTGTGTGTTACAGTGTGATCATGTATAACAGTGCAGTGTGTGTTAGTGTGATCATGTATAACAGTGCAGTGTGTGTTAGTGTGATCATGTATAACAGTGCAGTGTGTGTTAGTTTGATCATGTATAACAGTGCAGTGTGTGTTACAGTGTGATCATGTATAACAGTGCAGTGTGTGTTAGTGTGATCATGTATAACAGTGCAGTGTGTGTTACAGTGTGATCATGTATAACAGTGCAGTGTGTGTTAGTGTGATCATGTATAACAGTTCAGTGTGTGTTACAGTGTGATCATGTATAACAGTTCAGTGTGTGTTAGTGTGATCATGTATAACAGTTCAGTGTGTGTTAGTGTGATCATGTATAACAGTGCAGTGTGTGTTACAGTGTGATCATGTATACAGTGCAGTGTGTGTTACAGTGTGATCATGTATAACAGTTCAGTGTGTGTTAGTGTGATCATGTATAACAGTGCAGTGTGTGTTACAGTGTGATCATGTATAACAGTGCAGTGTGTGTTACAGTGTGATCATGTATAACAGTGCAGTGTGTGTTAGTGTGATCATGTATAACAGTGCAGTGTGTGTTACAGTGTGATCATGTATAACAGTTCAGTGTGTGTTACAGTGTGATCATGTATACAGTGCAGTGTGTGTTACAGTGTGATCATGTATAACAGTTCAGTGTGTGTTACAGTGTGATCATGTATAACAGTGCAGTGTGTGTTACAGTGTGATCATGTATAACAGTGCAGTGTGTTACAGTGTGATCATGTATAACAGTGCAGTGTGTGTTACAGTGTGATCATGTATAACAGTGCAGTGTGTGTTACAGTGTGATCATGTATAACAGTGCAGTGTGTGTTACAGTGTGATCATGTATAACAGTGCAGTGTGTGTTAGTGTGATCATGTATAACAGTGCAGTGTGTGTCACAGTGTGATCATGTATAACAGTGCAGTGTGTGTTACAGTGTGATCATGTATAACAGTGCAGTGTGTGTTACAGTGTGATCATGTATAACAGTGCAGTGTCTTACAGTGTGATCATGTATAACAGTGCAGTGTGTGTTAGTGTGATCATGTATAACAGTGCAGTGTGTGTTACAGTGTGATCATGTATAACAGTGCAGTGTGTCACAGTGTGATCATGTATAACAGTGCAGTGTGTGTCACAGTGTGATCATGTATAACAGTGCAGTGTGTGTTACAGTGTGATCATGTATAACAGTGCAGTGTGTGTTACAGTGTGATCATGTATAACAGTGCAGTGTGTGTTACAGTGTGATCTTGTTTAACAGTGCAGTGTGTGTTACAGTGTGATCATGTATAACAGTGCAGTGTGTGTTACAGTGTGATCATGTATAACAGTGCATTGTGTGTTACAGTGTGATGATGTATAACAGTGCAGTGTGTGTTAGTGTGATCATGTATAACAGTGCAGTGTGTGTTAGTGTGATCATGTATAACAGTGCAGTGTGTGTTAGTGTGATCATGTATAACAGTGCAGTGTGTTACAGTGTGATGATGCATAACAGTGCAGTGTGTTACAGTGTGATCATGTATAACAGTGCAGTGTGTTACAGTGTGATCATGTATAACAGTGCAGTGTGTGTTAGTGTGATCATGTATAACAGTGCAGTGTGTGTTACAGTGTGATCATGTATAACAGTGCAGTGTGTGTTACAGTGTGATCATGTATAACAGTGCAGTGTGTTACAGTGTGATCATGTATAACAGTGCAGTGTGTGTTACAGTGTGATCATGTATAACAGTGTAGTGTGTTACAGTGTGATCATGTATAACAGTGCAGTGTGTGTTACAGTGTGATCATGTATAACAGTGCAGTGTGTGTTACAGTGTGATCATGTATTACAGTGCAGTGTGTGTTACAGTGTGATCATGTATAACAGTGCAGTGTGTGTTACAGTGTGATCATGTATAACAGTGCAGTGTGTGTTAGTGTGATCATGTATAACAGTGCAGTGTGTGTTAGTGTGATCATGTATAACAGTGCAGTGTGTGTTACAGTGTGATCATGTATAACAGTGCAGTGTGTGTTACAGTGTGATCATGTATAACAGTGCAGTGTGTGTTAGTGTGATCATGTATAACAGTGCAGTGTGTGTTAGTGTGATCATGTATAACAGTGCAGTGTGTGTTACAGTGTGATCATGTATAACAGTGCAGTGCGTGTTAGTGTGATCATGTATAACAGTGCAGTGCGTGTTAGTGTGATCATGTATAACAGTGCAGTGTGTGTTACAGTGTGATCATGTATAACAGTGCAGTGTGTGTTAGTGTGATCATGTATAACAGTTCAGTGTGTGTTACAGTGTGATCATGTATAACAGTTCAGTGTGTGTTAGTGTGATCATGTATAACAGTTCAGTGTGTGTTAGTGTGATCATGTATAACAGTGCAGTGTGTGTTAGTGTGATCATGTATAACAGTTCAGTGTGTGTTAGTGTGATCATGTATAACAGTTCAGTGTGTGTTAGTGTGATCATGTATAACAGTGCAGTGTGTGTTAGTGTGATCATGTATAACAGTTCAGTGTGTGTTAGTGTGATCATGTATAACAGTTCAGTGTGTGTTAGTGTGATCATGTATAACAGTGCAGTGTGTGTTACAGTGTGATCATGTATAACAGTGCAGTGTGTGTTACAGTGTGATCATGTATAACAGTGCAGTGTGTGTTAGTGTGATCATGTATAACAGTGCAGTGTGTGTTACAGTGTGATCATGTATAACAGTTCAGTGTGTGTTACAGTGTGATCATGTATAACAGTTCAGTGTGTGTTACAGTGTGATCATGTATAACAGTTCAGTGTGTGTTACAGTGTGATCATGTATAACAGTTCAGTGTGTGTTAGTGTGATCATGTATAACAGTTCAGTGTGTGTTAGTGTGATCATGTATAACAGTGCAGTGTGTGTTACAGTGTGATCATGTATAACAGTGCAGTGTGTGTTAGTGTGATCATGTATAACAGTGCAGTGTGTGTTAGTGTGATCATGTATAACAGTGCAGTGTGTGTTACAGTGTGATCATGTATAACAGTGCAGTGTGTGTTACAGTGTGATCATGTATAACAGTGCAGTGTGTTACAGTGTGATCATGTATAACAGTGCAGTGTGGTACAGTGTGATCATGTATAACAGTGCAGTGTGTTACAGTGTGATCATGTATAACAGTGCAGTGTGTGTTACAGTGTGATCATGTATAACAGTGCAGTGTGTGTTACAGTGTGATCATGTATAACAGTGCAGTGTGTGTTACAGTGTGATCATGTATAACAGTGCAGTGTGTGGTACAGTGTGATCATGTATAACAGTGCAGTGTGTTACAGTGTGATCATGTATAACAGTGCAGTGTGTGTTACAGTGTGATCATGTATAACAGTGCAGTGTGTGTTACAGTGTGATCATGTATAACAGTGCAGTGTGTTACAGTGTGATCATGTATAACAGTGCAGTGTGTGTTACAGTGTGATCATGTATAACAGTGCAGTGTGTGTTACAGTGTGATCATGTATAACAGTGCAGTGTGTGTTACAGTGTGATCATGTATAACAGTGCAGTGTGTGTTAGTGTGATCATGTATAACAGTGCAGTGTGTTACAGTGTGATCATGTATAACAGTGCAGTGTGTGTTACAGTGTGATCATGTATAACAGTGCAGTGTTTGTTACAGTGTGATCATGTATAACAGTGCAGTGTGTTACAGTGTGATCATGTATAACAGTGCAGTGTGTGTTACAGTGTGATCATGTATAACAGTGCAGTGTGTTACAGTGTGATCATGTATAACAGTGCAGTGTGTGTTACAGTGTGATCATGTATAACAGTGCAGTGTGTGTTACAGTGTGATCATGTATAACAGTGCAGTGTGTGTTAGTGTGATCATGTATAACAGTTCAGTGTGTGTTACAGTGTGATCATGTATAACAGTTCAGTGTGTGTTAGTGTGATCATGTATAACAGTTCAGTGTGTGTTAGTGTGATCATGTATAACAGTGCAGTGTGTGTTAGTGTGATCATGTATAACAGTTCAGTGTGTGTTAGTGTGATCATGTATAACAGTTCAGTGTGTGTTAGTGTGATCATGTATAACAGTGCAGTGTGTGTTAGTGTGATCATGTATAACAGTTCAGTGTGTGTTAGTGTGATCATGTATAACAGTTCAGTGTGTGTTAGTGTGATCATGTATAACAGTGCAGTGTGTGTTACAGTGTGATCATGTATAACAGTGCAGTGTGTGTTACAGTGTGATCATGTATAACAGTGCAGTGTGTGTTAGTGTGATCATGTATAACAGTGCAGTGTGTGTTACAGTGTGATCATGTATAACAGTTCAGTGTGTGTTACAGTGTGATCATGTATAACAGTTCAGTGTGTGTTACAGTGTGATCATGTATAACAGTTCAGTGTGTGTTACAGTGTGATCATGTATAACAGTTCAGTGTGTGTTAGTGTGATCATGTATAACAGTTCAGTGTGTGTTAGTGTGATCATGTATAACAGTGCAGTGTGTGTTACAGTGTGATCATGTATAACAGTGCAGTGTGTGTTAGTGTGATCATGTATAACAGTGCAGTGTGTGTTAGTGTGATCATGTATAACAGTGCAGTGTGTGTTACAGTGTGATCATGTATAACAGTGCAGTGTGTGTTACAGTGTGATCATGTATAACAGTGCAGTGTGTTACAGTGTGATCATGTATAACAGTGCAGTGTGGTACAGTGTGATCATGTATAACAGTGCAGTGTGTTACAGTGTGATCATGTATAACAGTGCAGTGTGTGTTACAGTGTGATCATGTATAACAGTGCAGTGTGTGTTACAGTGTGATCATGTATAACAGTGCAGTGTGTGTTACAGTGTGATCATGTATAACAGTGCAGTGTGTGGTACAGTGTGATCATGTATAACAGTGCAGTGTGTTACAGTGTGATCATGTATAACAGTGCAGTGTGTGTTACAGTGTGATCATGTATAACAGTGCAGTGTGTGTTACAGTGTGATCATGTATAACAGTGCAGTGTGTTACAGTGTGATCATGTATAACAGTGCAGTGTGTGTTACAGTGTGATCATGTATAACAGTGCAGTGTGTGTTACAGTGTGATCATGTATAACAGTGCAGTGTGTGTTACAGTGTGATCATGTATAACAGTGCAGTGTGTGTTAGTGTGATCATGTATAACAGTGCAGTGTGTTACAGTGTGATCATGTATAACAGTGCAGTGTGTGTTACAGTGTGATCATGTATAACAGTGCAGTGTTTGTTACAGTGTGATCATGTATAACAGTGCAGTGTGTTACAGTGTGATCATGTATAACAGTGCAGTGTGTGTTACAGTGTGATCATGTATAACAGTGCAGTGTGTTACAGTGTGATCATGTATAACAGTGCAGTGTGTGTTACAGTGTGATCATGTATAACAGTGCAGTGTGTGTTACAGTGTGATCATGTATTACAGTGCAGTGTGTGTTACAGTGTGATCATGTATAACAGTGCAGTGTGTGTTACAGTGTGATCATGTATAACAGTGCAGTGTGTGTTAGTGTGATCATGTATAACAGTGCAGTGTGTGTTAGTGTGATCATGTATAACAGTGCAGTGTGTGTTACAGTGTGATCATGTATAACAGTGCAGTGTGTGTTACAGTGTGATCATGTATAACAGTGCAGTGTGTGTTAGTGTGATCATGTATAACAGTGCAGTGTGTGTTAGTGTGATCATGTATAACAGTGCAGTGTGTGTTACAGTGTGATCATGTATAACAGTGCAGTGTGTGTTAGTGTGATCATGTATAACAGTGCAGTGTGTGTTACAGTGTGATCATGTATAACAGTGCAGTGTGTGTTAGTGTGATCATGTATAACAGTTCAGTGTGTGTTACAGTGTGATCATGTATAACAGTTCAGTGTGTGTTAGTGTGATCATGTATAACAGTTCAGTGTGTGTTAGTGTGATCATGTATAACAGTGCAGTGTGTGTTAGTGTGATCATGTATAACAGTTCAGTGTGTGTTAGTGTGATCATGTATAACAGTTCAGTGTGTGTTAGTGTGATCATGTATAACAGTGCAGTGTGTGTTACAGTGTGATCATGTATACAGTGCAGTGTGTGTTAGTGTGATCATGTATAACAGTGCAGTGTGTGTTAGTGTGATCATGTATAACAGTTCAGTGTGTGTTAGTGTGATCATGTATAACAGTTCAGTGTGTGTTAGTGTGATCATGTATAACAGTGCAGTGTGTGTTACAGTGTGATCATGTATAACAGTGCAGTGTGTGTTACAGTGTGATCATGTATAACAGTGCAGTGTGTGTTAGTGTGATCATGTATAACAGTGCAGTGTGTGTTACAGTGTGATCATGTATAACAGTTCAGTGTGTGTTACAGTGTGATCATGTATAACAGTTCAGTGTGTGTTACAGTGTGATCATGTATAACAGTTCAGTGTGTGTTACAGTGTGATCATGTATAACAGTTCAGTGTGTGTTAGTGTGATCATGTATAACAGTTCAGTGTGTGTTAGTGTGATCATGTATAACAGTGCAGTGTGTGTTACAGTGTGATCATGTATAACAGTGCAGTGTGTGTTAGTGTGATCATGTATAACAGTGCAGTGTGTGTTAGTGTGATCATGTATAACAGTGCAGTGTGTGTTACAGTGTGATCATGTATAACAGTTCAGTGTGTGTTACAGTGTGATCATGTATACAGTGCAGTGTGTGTTACAGTGTGATCATGTATAACAGTGCAGTGTGTGTTACAGTGTGATCATGTATAACAGTGCAGTGTGTTACAGTGTGATCATGTATAACAGTGCAGTGTGTGTTACAGTGTGATCATGTATAACAGTGCAGTGTGTGTTACCGTGTGATCATGTATAACAGTGCAGTGTGTGTTAGTGTGATCATGTATAACAGTGCAGTGTGTGTTACAGTGTGATCATGTATAACAGTGCAGTGTGTGTTACAGTGTGATCATGTATACAGTGCAGTGTGTGTTACAGTGTGATCATGTATAACAGTTCAGTGTGTGTTACAGTGTGATCATGTATACAGTGCAGTGTGTGTTACAGTGTGATCATGTATAACAGTGCAGTGTGTGTTACAGTGTGATCATGTATAACAGTGCAGTGTGTTACAGTGTGATCATGTATAACAGTGCAGTGTGTGTTACAGTGTGATCATGTATAACAGTGCAGTGTGTGTTACCGTGTGATCATGTATAACAGTGCAGTGTGTGTTACAGTGTGATCATGTATAACAGTGCAGTGTGTGTTACAGTGTGATCATGTATAACAGTGCATTGTGTGTTACAGTGTGATGATGTATAACAGTGCAGTGTGTGTTACAGTGTGATCATGTATAACAGTGCAGTGTGTGTTAGTGTGATCATGTATAACAGTGCAGTGTGTGTTAGTGTGATCATGTATAACAGTGCAGTGTGTGTTAGTTTGATCATGTATAACAGTGCAGTGTGTGTTACAGTGTGATCATGTATAACAGTGCAGTGTGTGTTAGTGTGATCATGTATAACAGTGCAGTGTGTGTTACAGTGTGATCATGTATAACAGTGCAGTGTGTGTTAGTGTGATCATGTATAACAGTTCAGTGTGTGTTACAGTGTGATCATGTATAACAGTTCAGTGTGTGTTAGTGTGATCATGTATAACAGTTCAGTGTGTGTTAGTGTGATCATGTATAACAGTGCAGTGTGTGTTACAGTGTGATCATGTATACAGTGCAGTGTGTGTTACAGTGTGATCATGTATAACAGTTCAGTGTGTGTTAGTGTGATCATGTATAACAGTGCAGTGTGTGTTAGTGTGATCATGTATAACAGTGCAGTGTGTGTTACAGTGTGATCATGTATAACAGTGCAGTGTGTGTTAGTGTGATCATGTATAACAGTGCAGTGTGTGTTACAGTGTGATCATGTATAACAGTTCAGTGTGTGTTACAGTGTGATCATGTATACAGTGCAGTGTGTGTTACAGTGTGATCATGTATAACAGTTCAGTGTGTGTTACAGTGTGATCATGTATACAGTGCAGTGTGTGTTACAGTGTGATCATGTATAACAGTGCAGTGTGTGTTACAGTGTGATCATGTATAACAGTGCAGTGTGTTACAGTGTGATCATGTATAACAGTGCAGTGTGTGTTACAGTGTGATCATGTATAACAGTGCAGTGTGTGTTACAGTGTGATCATGTATAACAGTGCAGTGTGTGTTACAGTGTGATCATGTATAACAGTGCAGTGTGTGTTAGTGTGATCATGTATAACAGTGCAGTGTGTGTCACAGTGTGATCATGTATAACAGTGCAGTGTGTGTTACAGTGTGATCATGTATAACAGTGCAGTGTGTGTTACAGTGTGATCATGTATAACAGTGCAGTGTCTTACAGTGTGATCATGTATAACAGTGCAGTGTGTGTTAGTGTGATCATGTATAACAGTGCAGTGTGTGTTACAGTGTGATCATGTATAACAGTGCAGTGTGTCACAGTGTGATCATGTATAACAGTGCAGTGTGTGTCACAGTGTGATCATGTATAACAGTGCAGTGTGTGTTACAGTGTGATCATGTATAACAGTGCAGTGTGTGTTACAGTGTGATCATGTATAACAGTGCAGTGTGTGTTACAGTGTGATCTTGTTTAACAGTGCAGTGTGTGTTACAGTGTGATCATGTATAACAGTGCAGTGTGTGTTAGTGTGATCATGTATAACAGTGCAGTGTGTGTTAGTGTGATCATGTATAACAGTGCAGTGTGTTACAGTGTGATGATGCATAACAGTGCAGTGTGTTACAGTGTGATCATGTATAACAGTGTAGTGTGTTACAGTGTGATCATGTATAACAGTGCAGTGTGTGTTACAGTGTGATCATGTATAACAGTGCAGTGTGTGTTACAGTGTGATCATGTATTACAGTGCAGTGTGTGTTACAGTGTGATCATGTATAACAGTGCAGTGTGTGTTACAGTGTGATCATGTATAACAGTGCAGTGTGTGTTAGTGTGATCATGTATAACAGTGCAGTGTGTGTTAGTGTGATCATGTATAACAGTGCAGTGTGTGTTACAGTGTGATCATGTATAACAGTGCAGTGTGTGTTACAGTGTGATCATGTATAACAGTGCAGTGTGTGTTAGTGTGATCATGTATAACAGTGCAGTGTGTGTTACAGTGTGATCATGTATAACAGTGCAGTGTGTGTTAGTGTGATCATGTATAACAGTGCAGTGTGTGTTAGTGTGATCATGTATAACAGTGCAGTGCGTGTTAGTGTGATCATGTATAACAGTGCAGTGTGTGTTACAGTGTGATCATGTATAACAGTGCAGTGTGTGTTAGTGTGATCATGTATAACAGTTCAGTGTGTGTTACAGTGTGATCATGTATAACAGTTCAGTGTGTGTTAGTGTGATCATGTATAACAGTTCAGTGTGTGTTAGTGTGATCATGTATAACAGTGCAGTGTGTGTTAGTGTGATCATGTATAACAGTTCAGTGTGTGTTAGTGTGATCATGTATAACAGTTCAGTGTGTGTTAGTGTGATCATGTATAACAGTGCAGTGTGTGTTACAGTGTGATCATGTATACAGTGCAGTGTGTGTTAGTGTGATCATGTATAACAGTTCAGTGTGTGTTAGTGTGATCATGTATAACAGTTCAGTGTGTGTTAGTGTGATCATGTATAACAGTGCAGTGTGTGTTACAGTGTGATCATGTATAACAGTGCAGTGTGTGTTACAGTGTGATCATGTATAACAGTGCAGTGTGTGTTAGTGTGATCATGTATAACAGTGCAGTGTGTGTTACAGTGTGATCATGTATAACAGTTCAGTGTGTGTTACAGTGTGATCATGTATAACAGTTCAGTGTGTGTTACAGTGTGATCATGTATAACAGTTCAGTGTGTGTTACAGTGTGATCATGTATAACAATTCAGTGTGTGTTAGTGTGATCATGTATAACAGTTCAGTGTGTGTTAGTGTGATCATGTATAACAGTGCAGTGTGTGTTACAGTGTGATCATGTATAACAGTGCAGTGTGTGTTAGTGTGATCATGTATAACAGTGCAGTGTGTGTTAGTGTGATCATGTATAACAGTGCAGTGTGTGTTACAGTGTGATCATGTATAACAGTTCAGTGTGTGTTACAGTGTGATCATGTATACAGTGCAGTGTGTGTTACAGTGTGATCATGTATAACAGTGCAGTGTGTGTTACAGTGTGATCATGTATAACAGTGCAGTGTGTTACAGTGTGATCATGTATAACAGTGCAGTGTGTGTTACCGTGTGATCATGTATAACAGTGCAGTGTGTGTTAGTGTGATCATGTATAACAGTGCAGTGTGTGTTACAGTGTGATCATGTATAACAGTGCAGTGTGTGTTACAGTGTGATCATGTATACAGTGCAGTGTGTGTTACAGTGTGATCATGTATAACAGTTCAGTGTGTGTTACAGTGTGATCATGTATACAGTGCAGTGTGTGTTACAGTGTGATCATGTATAACAGTGCAGTGTGTTACAGTGTGATCATGTATAACAGTGCAGTGTGTGTTACAGTGTGATCATGTATAACAGTGCAGTGTGTGTTACCGTGTGATCATGTATAACAGTGCAGTGTGTGTTACAGTGTGATCATGTATAACAGTGCAGTGTGTGTTACAGTGTGATCATGTATAACAGTGCATTGTGTGTTACAGTGTGATGATGTATAACAGTGCAGTGTGTGTTACAGTGTGATCATGTATAACAGTGCAGTGTGTGTTAGTGTGATCATGTATAACAGTGCAGTGTGTGTTAGTGTGATCATGTATAACAGTGCAGTGTGTGTTACAGTGTGATCATGTATAACAGTGCAGTGTGTGTTAGTGTGATCATGTATAACAGTGCAGTGTGTGTTAGTGTGATCATGTATAACAGTGCAGTATGTGTTACAGTGTGATCATGTATAACAGTGCAGTGTGTGTTAGTGTGATCATGTATAACAGTTCAGTGTGTGTTACAGTGTGATCATGTATAACAGTTCAGTGTGTGTTAGTGTGATCATGTATAACAGTTCAGTGTGTGTTAGTGTGATCATGTATAACAGTGCAGTGTGTGTTACAGTGTGATCATGTATAACAGTGCAGTGTGTGTTACAGTGTGATCATGTATAACAGTTCAGTGTGTGTTAGTGTGATCATGTATAACAGTGCAGTGTGTGTTACAGTGTGATCATGTATACAGTGCAGTGTGTGTTAGTGTGATCATGTATAACAGTGCAGTGTGTGTTAGTGTGATCATGTATAACAGTGCAGTGTGTGTTACAGTGTGATCATGTATAACAGTGCAGTGTGTGTTACAGTGTGATCATGTATAACAGTGCAGTGTGTGTTAGTGTGATCATGTATAACAGTGCAGTGTGTGTTACAGTGTGATCATGTATAACAGTGCAGTGTGTGTTACAGTGTGATCATGTATAACAGTGCAGTGTGTGTTACAGTGTGATCATGTATAACAGTTCAGTGTGTGTTACAGTGTGATCATGTATACAGTGCAGTGTGTGTTACAGTGTGATCATGTATAACAGTGCAGTGTGTGTTACAGTGTGATCATGTATAACAGTGCAGTGTGTTACAGTGTGATCATGTATAACAGTGCAGTGTGTGTTACAGTGTGATCATGTATAACAGTGCAGTGTGTGTTACAGTGTGATCATGTATAACAGTGCAGTGTGTGTTACAGTGTGATCATGTATAACAGTGCAGTGTGTGTTAGTGTGATCATGTATAACAGTGCAGTGTGTGTCACAGTGTGATCATGTATAACAGTGCAGTGTGTGTTACAGTGTGATCATGTATAACAGTGCAGTGTGTGTTACAGTGTGATCATGTATAACAGTGCAGTGTCTTACAGTGTGATCATGTATAACAGTGCAGTGTGTGTTAGTGTGATCATGTATAACAGTGCAGTGTGTGTTACAGTGTGATCATGTATAACAGTGCAGTGTGTGTTACAGTGTGATCATGTATAACAGTGCAGTGTGTGTTAGTGTGATCATGTATAACAGTGCAGTGTGTGTTACAGTGTGATCATGTATAACAGTGCAGTGTGTGTTACAGTGTGATCATGTATAACAGTGCAGTGTGTGTTACAGTGTGATCATGTATAACAGTGCAGTGTGTGTTACAGTGTGATCATGTATAACAGTGCAGTGTGTGTTACAGTGTGATCATGTATAACAGTGCAGTGTGTGTTACAGTGTGATCATGTATAACAGTGCAGTGTGTGTTACAGTGTGATCATGTATAACAGTGCAGTGTGTGTTAGTGTGATCATGTATAACAGTGCAGTGTGTGTTAGTGTGATCATGTATAACAGTGCAGTGTGTGTTACAGTGTGATGATGTATAACAGTGCAGTGTGTTACAGTGTGATCATGTATAACAGTGCAGTGTGTTACAGTGTGATCATGTATAACAGTGCAGTGTGTGTTAGTGTGATCATGTATAACAGTGCAGTGTGTGTTACAGTGTGATCATGTATAATAGTGCAGTGTGTGTTACAGTGTGATCATGTATAACAGTGCAGTGTGTTACAGTGTGATCATGTATAACAGTGCAGTGTGTGTTACAGTGTGATCATGTATAACAGTGCAGTGTGTTACAGTGTGATCATGTATAACAGTGCAGTGTGTGTTACAGTGTGATCATGTATAACAGTGCAGTGTGTGTTACAGTGTGATCATGTATAACAGTGCAGTGTGTGTTACAGTGTGATCATGTATAACAGTGCAGTGTGTTACAGTGTGATCATGTATAACAGTGCAGTGTGTGTTAGTGTGATCATGTATAACAGTGCAGTGTGTGTTACAGTGTGATCATGTATAACAGTGCAGTGTGTGACAGTGTGATCATGTATAACAGTGCAGTGTGTGTTACAGTGTGATCATGTATAACAGTGCAGTGTGTGACAGTGTGATCATGTATAACAGTGCAGTGTGTTACAGTGTGATGATGTATAACAGTGCAGTGTGTTACAGTGTGATCATGTATAACAGTGCAGTGTGTTACAGTGTGATCATGTATAACAGTGCAGTGTGTGTTAGTGTGATCATGTATAACAGTGCAGTGTGTGTTACAGTGTGATCATGTATAATAGTGCAGTGTGTGTTACAGTGTGATCATGTATAACAGTGCAGTGTGTTACAGTGTGATCATGTATAACAGTGCAGTGTGTGTTACAGTGTGATCATGTATAACAGTGTAGTGTGTTACAGTGTGATCATGTATAACAGTGCAGTGTGTGTTACAGTGTGATCATGTATAACAGTGCAGTGTGTGTTACAGTGTGATCATGTATAACAGTGCAGTGTGTGTTACAGTGTGATCATGTATAACAGTGCAGTGTGTTACAGTGTGATCATGTATAACAGTGCAGTGTGTGTTACAGTGTGATCATGTATAACAGTGCAGTGTGTGTTACAGTGTGATCATGTATAACAGTGCAGTGTGTGTTACAGTGTGATCATGTATAACAGTGCAGTGTGTGTTACAGTGTGATCATGTATAACAGTGCAGTGTGTGTTACAGTGTGATCATGTATAACAGTGCAGTGTGTGTTAGTGTGATCATGTATAACAGTGCAGTGTGTGTTACAGTGTGATCATGTATAACAGTTCAGTGTGTGTTACAGTGTGATCATGTATAACAGTGCAGTGTGTGTTACAGTGTGATCATGTATAACAGTGCAGTGTGTGTTACAGTGTGATCATGTATAACAGTGCAGTGTGTGTTACAGTGTGATCATGTATAACAGTGCAGTGTGTGTTACAGTGTGATCATGTATAACATTGCAGTGTGTGTTACAGTGTGATCATGTATAACAGTGCATTGTGTGTTACAGTGTGATGATGTATAACAGTGCAGTGTGTGTTAGTGTGATCATGTATAACAGTGCAGTGTGTGTTACAGTGTGATCATGTATAACAGTGCAGTGTGTGTTACAGTGTGATCATGTATAACAGTGCAGTGTGTGTTACAGTGTGATCATGTATAACATTGCAGTGTGTGTTACAGTGTGATCATGTATAACAGTGCATTGTGTGTTAGTGTGATGATGTATAACAGTGCAGTGTGTGTTAGTGTGATCATGTATAACAGTGCAGTGTGTGTTACAGTGTGATCATGTATAACAGTGCAGTGTGTGTTACAGTGTGATCATGTATAACAGTGCAGTGTGTGTTACAGTGTGATCATGTATAACAGTGCAGTGTGTGTTACAGTGTGATCATGTATAACAGTGCAGTGTGTGTTACAGTGTGATCATGTATAACAGTGCACAGGTATAAATGTCATTCACAGGATGAATGTCATGTCATATGCACAGACAGTGTACAATGCACAGTGTGTTCACAGCCTGTGCATATGATTGCAACAGAGCATAGAAATAGAAATCACATTCATTTAACTAAGTTTGTGTGTAATAATCGGGAGACTTCACTGGAAGCGGGGACCAAACCCAGATCTCTGTGGTAGTCGCGAACTCCTGCACACAGTGTAACAGACCCACATGCTGAACAATTAAAGCGTTGCTTTATTAACATGAATCAAACGAAACCAACACAAGACACGGGACAAATAGAACATGATTAACAAAATACAAGGAGAACATGGAAACCTAGTTTTAGAATTTTTGTGTTCACTCTGAGAAAATTCCTGAGTCGCGCTAAATTCAGGGAAGAGATGCTAAAGAACTACGCAGAGACAGTGATTAAATAGCAGAACTCTTCGAAATTTAATGAGATGAACAGGGAGTATTTATACAGAAGTAAGGTATAATCTTCATTATTATCTATAGGTAAACAAAAGACGTCAGCAGAATCAGACGTGGTGGTTGACGTGTTCACTGGCAATTTTGCGAGTTTACTACGACAAGGCCTATCTAAGATACAGAAGACTGTCACTGAGTGTCTGTGTTCAGCACATGTTGTCCAAACAGAACAGAAAGAACTTCTAGGACAAAACAAAGAATATCACGGTAATAAGATGAGGTCATGAACAAATGGTGACACACCCTCAGCCAAGGGCCGCAGTCAGCCCAAGACAGAGCGTGCCGAGATACAGAATATATCAATGCCCTCTTAGGTCCAAACAGGACCTGTGCACGTTCCTAGGGAGCATCAAAACAGTCTTACTGCCAACTGGGCCATCCCACAGCCCCAACCTCACACTTATTACCCTTTAAGGCCACGCATGACAGAGGTTAGAGTGTGGTCCTGTCCAGCAGAAAGCAAGATGTACTTCATTGTACTGATTGGAACTGCTACATACGTATCGTGTTAACTAGGGCATCTACAGATTTATTTGACTGCAAACAAACAGTAGCATTTACATTTACAAGATTTATCAGATACTTTTATCCAGAGCAACTCACATTTACACAGCTGAGCAGTTAAGGGGTAAAGGGCTTTCAAGTGAGCAAAAGGGTGAAGCAAGTGAGCACAAGGCTGAAGGCAGGAAGTGATGAAGGAGTCTTCTTATAGGTTGCATGGAGTCAGCTGACCAGGCAGGGCGTGGCACCAAGTAGACTGGGGGAACCGATTAGGCTTCTTCCTAGACAGAAGACACAAACATCTCCACAAACAAAAGAAAACACAGACGTAATACCAAGAGTAGGGAGGAAACCAGAGTAAACCCACACTAGCACAGGGAGAACATGCAAACTCCACACAGAATGACCCCTGCCTGTTTAAACCCAGGATGTGAATCCAGGATCTTCTTGTTGTGAGGTAACAGTGCTAACCACTAGGCCACCGTACTGCCCCCAGCTTTCACCTTTGCTTTTTGCATTGGTAATTGAACCCTTAGCAATTGCCATTCATACTGAACAATTGGGAGAGCTGGTACAGTTCACAAAATCTCAGAATGATTTTGCTCGCTGGTCAGCTCTCCCCATTTCTCTGGCTGGTCGTTTAAACTCAGTAAAGATGAACATTTTGCCTAGATTTCTGTATTTATTTCAGTGTGTTCCAATTTTTATATCTAAAACTTTCTTTAAGACTTCAAACCAACACATCTCATTTGGGACATCATTTTATTTGGAACAAATGACCAGCCAGAATCCCCAGGGAAATACTTTAAAAACCAAACTGCCCTTCAAAATTTCTTATTTTACAACTGGGCGACAAATATACAATCTACACTGTTCTGGTTTCAGAGTCATTTCGGACTCTGTGATTGGGTCCCAGATTGAGTCAGTGTTGAAGAGGGTTCTTGCTCCCCAGTCTCACCATCCTGACCAGCTGCACTACTGTGTGGTCCTCTTACTGCCATCTCACGTTTTCCTAACAGTAATTCCATTGTCCAGCAATTATTTCTACAGTTGTCAATGATATCTACATTGATAATATTTTTCCTAGCTTTTCTAACACAAAAATTCTCCCTTCCGTTCATGTTTTTAGATATTTTCAGGTCCAAAACTTTGTTAAAAACTCATTTCCCAACTTTTCGGATCTTCCACAAAAATCCCATCTAGATCAAATTCTTGAAGTACTTTCAGATAAAGGTTGTTTCCAACACATTAACATATATTTTGCACTTTTTTTTTAATATTTGGTATTATAAATCTCATTTATATAAAATTATACCTCATTTTTGAGTACTTTTTACAGCGGGTCAAATTGACCCAAAGATAACAGGACGGTTAAATGATTGGAATTTGCCAAATACTTTGATTTAACTGTTTTTAGAGAAACAATAATCAGAAAGAAGACATTCTTAAAAAAGAGAGATTTGATTTGAAACCTGAACTGCTATCAGGACCATGCTGAACACCTTCTGACCAATCCAAATCAAGTATAAATTTTAATGTCAATACTGCACATAATTATCAAATAAAAGTCTATCCAGCTGTTATGCAAAAGTCTGTAATAATGTTTCTCTTAAGCGTTTTAATTAAAATCCATATTGTGGTGTAATTTATACACATTGATTTGTCCATCATGACTTTTGGATGCTTTATTATGTCCATTTTATGATGAAAAATGAATATAAACTGCTATCTACTGGTTTCCTGTCAGGGTTGTGGACTGTTTTCTGGCCACTAGAGGCCCCCACTGCCTTTTTGTTGGTGTCCAGTCTCTGTCATTATGTCTAATAGGTGTCCCCTGTGCTTTGTTTAGGTTTGTGTATTTAAGTCACAGGGACCTTCAAAGATGATTTGAATATATGATGTTGTTGATATATGATATATATAATGAAGATAGCTTGTAGGCAACCAGTTTAAAAAAATAGTAAACATTTTGCATTTAGTTCTATAAAAATTAAAATGGATCAGTTGGTCATAACCCTATTTGTCTTTATATACAATTCTCCTGATGTGAAGGAAAACTCACACGAACCAGTGAGTTAAATGCTTAGCTAGCCAGGCTGCAAATATAAACATGCAAAATAATAAGACACAGACCGCACAACATTTCAGTCACAACCTTACAAGGAGCATATTCTCAGCAGCTACTAATGAACTAATAGAGGTGTAGATGACATTTATAGGTACTGATATTCATACCTCTGGAGGAAACAAGGCACTGCTCATCATCTGGCCGGTTGTAACCCCTAATAACACAGTGGGATGTTTGTACATAGCAGGGACTGGGAGGAGGAATGAAGAGAAACGTGAAACAGTTACAAAACATATACTTATAAGTTACACTCATACAGTATGTGAAAAACTATACTTTTTGTTATGGTGTTTTTTGGAGAATTTATTTAATTTCAGAATAAGGGAGTAACCTATTAAAAAACAAGGAAACGAACGGTTTTGAATACTTTCTACAATATATCAATGTCCCATTTTATATACATATTACAGATGCAGCTCCACAATACATGTTTTT
Organism: Hemibagrus wyckioides; assembly: GCF_019097595.1. Classification (NCBI taxonomy): domain Eukaryota; kingdom Metazoa; phylum Chordata; class Actinopteri; order Siluriformes; family Bagridae; genus Hemibagrus; species Hemibagrus wyckioides. Next base: position 180,767 of record NW_026690794.1, on the reverse strand, counting down.
TCCCATTCAAGATCGGATGCTTCCCAGATGGGGAGAGTAAGCATGAGATTTGTGCGGATTCTTTTCACATTTCTCCTTTCTCTCTTCTGTCTTCACAGTAACCTTTGTACTCATTCACTCTAACACTAATTTAGAGACACAAATAGCAGAGACCATGGATATGACTAAGCAAGCCTATTATGTCAAACCATAATAAAACAACTCACCTTGAAGAAGCCTATTTGAAGTTTCATTACCCTCCATTAGAATTTAGCTTGCATTTAGAAGGATGTACTGTTATGGCTAGCTCAGCAGTGAGAGACCTGGGCGTAATATTAGACAGTTAGATAGCAACTTGTCCTTTGAAATCATATTTCCACTATTACTAAAACAGCCTTCCACCTTAGAAATATTGTCAAGCTTAGGAACATTTTGTCTGTATCTGATGCAGAAAAGCTAGTTCATGCATTCATGACCTCCAGACTGGACTATTGTAATGCATTACTAGGTGGTTGTCCTGCATCTTCAATAAACAAGTTTGAAGAATGCAGCTGCCAGAGTTCTTACCAGATCAAGAAAATATGATCATAAAACCCCAATATTATTATCCCTGCACTGGCTACCTGTTAAGTCTAGAATTGATTACAAACTAGCACTACTTACATACAAGGCTCTAAATGGTTTAGCACCCACGTATCTAACCAGTCTTCTGACATGCTACAATCCACCACGCTCTTCAAGATCACAAAACTCTGGACTTCTGGTAGTTCCCAGAATATTAAAGTCTACAAAAGAAGGTAGAGCGTTTTCGTATTCAGCTCCCAAATTTTGGAGTAGTCTTCCTGACAGTGTTTGGGGCTCAGACACATTCTCCCAATTTAAAAGTAGATTAAAGACATATCTCTTTAGCCTGGCATACACATAACACACCCAATAACCTTGTACTCCAGTACATCTGATCAAATGCACATTATCATCTAGTCCTGCTAATATTACGAATGCTAATTCCTTTCCACCTGTTCCTTTTTCTACCCATCCCGAGGCATCTGGAGATTGTGCCAGCTCCAGTAGACAGAGGCCAACCCTGCGAGGATCCTGAGGCATCCAGAGATGGACCAACCTCAGCTGGATTCTGCTTCGTGAGGATTTGGGTATATCAAAGCAATGCTGCCAGCCCTATGTGGACTTTGAGGACGACAACAACCTCCTAATTAATACACACACTAACATTCTACATCACACTGTAGACTGTACATAACTGCAGAAAGGACATTGTTCATATCACACTCTTCGGTGCTTAGAATAATTTATAATCACACTCTCCGGTGTCACCCAAATGAGGATGGGTTCCCTTTAGAGTCTGGTTCCTCCCAAGGTTTCTTCCTCATACCATCTAAGGGAGTTTTTCCTTGCCACATGTCTCCACAGGCTTACTCACTAGGGATGATTTTGTCTAACATCTAGGACTTTTTACACTATGTTTTTTGTTTCTTATGTTCTGTAAATCTGCTTTGAGACAATGTTCATTGTTAAAAGTGCTATACAAAAAAAAATTTAATTGAATTGAACTGAATAGAATATGAACGCAGCCAGTCCATGATTTGTACCACTCAAAGGACACATTCATGAAGATTATGAAGAAGGGAAGCATCTTCCCTTCTAGCTGGTCACCAGATTTCCATGTAAGCCAGTCCTTTGCATGCAATGTTTTGACTTTGGCTCCCAGACAGCGTGGTGTAAATATATAATGGCCTTTTTTCTTGTCAAATAAGGATGTGGAGACACACTGGTGGATCAGAGAAATATAATATCTGTATTGTATTATTTATTTATTTGATCTGTTTTGAAGTAGTATTATAACAAGTGATAAATTATAGAACCATTAATTGAAATAATTATTCCTCCCTTACTTGTGAATCAAGCACGTGACTTAAATACACAAACCTAAACAAAGCACAGGTGACACCTATTAGACATAATGACAGAGACTGGAAACCAACAAAAAGGCAGTGGGGGTCTCTAGTGGCCAGAAAAAGTCACAACCCTGACAGGAAACCAGTAGATATTTTTCCTGTATATTTCAGTCTAGTTGTGTTGATATTTAACATGATCAGAAAATGACAGATGATTTTCAAAGTCTTTTGCTGTTTCATTATAAAATGGACATAATAAAGCCTCCAAAAGTCATGATGGACAAATCAATGTGTATAAATTACACCAAAATATGGATTTTAATTAAAACGCTTAAGAGAAACATTATTACAGACTTTTGCATAACAGCTGGATAGACTTTTATTTGATAATTATATGCAGTATTGACATTAAAATTTATACTTGATTTGGATTGGTCAGAAGGTGTTCAGCATGGCCCTGATAGCAGTTCAGGTTTCAAATCAAATCTCTCTTTTTTAAGAATGACCTCTGTCTGATTATTGTTTCTCTAAAAACTCCAATCATTTAACCCTCCTGTTATCTTCGGGTCAATTTGATCCACTGTAAAAAGTACTCAAGTACTTTTTTTTTTTTAAGTGCAAAATATATGTTAATGTGTTGGAAACAACCTTTATCTAAAGGTACTTCAAGAATTTGATCTAGATGGGATTTTTTGTGGAAGATTCGAAAAGTTGGGAAATTAGTTTTTAACAAAGTTTTGGAACTGAAAATATCTAAAAACATGAACGGAAAGGGGAATTTTTGTGTTAGAAAAGCTAGGAAAAATATTATCAATGTAGATATAATTAACAACTGTACAAATAATTGCCGGACAATGGAATTACTGTTAGGAAAACGTGAGATGGCAATTTGGTTTTAAAAGTATTTCCCCGCAGATTCTGGCTGGTCATTTGTTCCAAATAAAAGATGAGATGTGTTGTTTTAAAGTCTTAAAGAAAGTTTTAGATATAAAAATTGGAACACACTAAAATAAATACAGAAATCTAGGCAAAATGTTCATCTTTACTGAGTTTAAACGATCAGCCAGAGAAATGGGGAGAGCTGACCAGCGAGCAAAATCATTCTGAGATTTTGTGAACTGTACCAGCTCTCCCAATTGTTCAGTATGAATGGCAATTGCTAAGGGTTCAGTTACCAATGCAAAAAGCAAAGGTGAAAGTGGGCAGCCCTGTCTTGTGCCACGTTTCAAGGGGAAATAAGAGGAAGATACTCCATTTGTCCAAACTGAGGAGACTGGGAAGGAATATAAAATTTTAATCCAGGAAATGAATGTGTTACCAAAACCAAATTTCTGTAGCACATAAAAAAATGTAATCCCATTCTACATGATCTACATGATCATGTTTGTGTCAGTTTCTTCCTCCTCCCTGCTCCCCAAAACATGCAATCAGGTGAACTGGCTACATGCAATCATGTTCACTTCAAGAGAGAGAAAAGAGAGGTTTAAAATCATTTCTATAATCTACTATTTAAAACAGTCCAGGCTGGTGGAGGTGGTGCAACGGTGTGGGAAATGTTTTTATGGCACATTGGGCCTGCTGGGCTGCTTAAATGCCACAGCCTCAGAAAGTTATTAGTGTATTAGTGCCGATCTTTAAGATTAAGGGTGACGTGCAGAGTTGCAGCAACTATAGGGGGATAAAGTTGATGAGCCATACAATGAAGCTATGGGAAAGAGTAGTGGAAGCTAGATTAAGGAAGGTATTGGAAATTTGTGAGCAGCAGTATGGCTTCATGCCCAGAAAGAGCACAACAGATGCAGTTTTTGCTCTGAGAATGTTGATGGAGAAGTATAGGGATGGTCAGAGAGAGTTGCACTGTGTGTTTGTAGACTTGGAGAAAGCGTATGACAGGGTGCCAAGAGAAGAGCTGTGGTACTGTATGAGGAAGTCAGGAGTAGCAGAGAAGTATGTCAGAGTGGTGCAGGACATGTATGAGAGGAGCAGGACAGTGGTGAGGTGTGCTGTAGGGCAGACAGAGGATTTCAAAGTGGAGGTGGGACTGCATCAGGGATCGGCTCTGAGCCCCTTCCTGTTTGCTATGGTGATGGACCAGTTATCAGAGGAGGTCAGATGGGAGTCTCCTTGGACAATGATGTTTGCAGATGACATTGTGATCTCTAGTGAGAGCAGGGAGCAGGTGGAGGAAAACCTGGAGAGGTGGAGGTTTGCGCTGGAGAGAAGAGGAATGAAACTCGGTCGTAGTAAGACTGAGTACATGTGTGTGAATGAAAGGGAGGGAAGTGGAACAGTAAGATTACAGGGTGAAGAGGTGAAGAAGGTACAGGAGTTTAGGTACTTGGGGTCAACAGTCCAGAGTAATGGAGAGTGTGGGATAGAGGTAAAGAAGCGAGTGCAGGCAGGTTGGAATGGGTGGAGAAAGGTGTCGGGAGTTCTGTGTGATAGAAAAATTTCAGCAAGAATCAAGGGGAAGGTGTAGAGGACAGTGGTGAGACCGGCCATGCTGTACGGTTTAGAGACAGTATCACTGAGACAGAGACAGGAGTCAGAGCTGGAGGTAGCAGAGCTGAAGATGTTGAGGTTCTCTTTGGGAGTGACCAGGTTGGACAGGATTAGGAATGAGTACATCAGAGGGACAGCTCATGTTGGAGGTTTGGGGGACAAAGTTAGTGAGGACAGATTAAGATGGTTTGGACATGTTCAGAGGAGGGAGAGTGAGTATATTGGTAGGAGAATGTTGGACATGGAGCTGCCAGGCAGGAGGAAAAGAGGAAGGCCAAAGAGGAGGTATATGGATGTAATAAATGAGGATATGAAGCTAGTGGGTGCAAGTGTTGGGGATGCAGAAGATAGGGATAGGTGGAGAGAGATGATTGGCTGTGGCGACCCCTGAAGGGAAAAGCCTGTCATCATAATACACACAAATAATCTCATCTCATCTCATCTCCTCTCATCTGTTGTGCATTAATCACTAAAGTTAAAAGTAAAAGGTAATGTAAGAATGGAGTATTTAAAACCTTTTATATTCTTATACACAAATGCCTGACAAGATTTCGTATCTTGCAGTGCCTTCTGCTGCCCTCTCCATACCACCTGAGTTCTTTCAGAGAGAACTTGCATCTACCAAGCAACAGGTGGAGGAGAAAAGACTGCAGAAACGTAAGAGGCCTGAAGCTCACCATCAGCTGAGAAGATCATCAGCGTCTCTCTTCCCTCTATTATGGACATGTACTCCACATGCTGCATCCGTAAAGCAAACAGCATTGTGGACGACCCCACACACCCCTCACACACACTCTTCACCCTTCTGCCATCCGGAAAGAGGTACTGAAGCATTCAGACCCACACAACCAGACTGTTGAACAACACACACACACACATATTTCTTGTTCACATGTACACGTCACTTTAATATTTGTATCTCTTTGCACTCACGGTCAAACACTATTCTTTTGCGTCAGCGTTATGTGTCTTGTTTGTCTGCACTGTCTTGTCTTGTCATCCTGTGCACTTATGTTGTATGTTTAGTTTCTAAAGAATGCACCTTGTAGTATAGTTGTATACTTGTAGTATAGGACCTCTGGTTCAGGAGGAACGTTGTTTCATTTCACCGTGTACTGCATCAGCTATATATGGTAATAAAGCTTCTTTGACTTTTGACCATGTCGGACGCCCGTGTAGGTTTTGTAAGATGGAACTAAAGCAGGGTCCGAACAGTCCACATATACACTACAGGTCAAAAGTTTGGACACTCCTTCTAATTCCATGGTCTTTCCTGATGTTTATTTCTTTCTACATTGTAAAACAATGCTGAAGGTGGCCGAAATCCACAATAATGTCCTTTGAACAGTTGCTATTGAGACATGTCTGCTACTGATGCTCTGTAAAGCCTTCATAACGGCTCTAATCTGAGGTGCTGTTAATTGGTGATTTCTGAGGCTGGTAACTCTAAATGAACTTCTCCTCTGCAGCAGAGGTAAGTTTTGGTCTTGCTTTACTGGGATGGTCTTCATGTGAGCCAGTTTCATCATGGTGCTTGATGGGTTTTGCAAATGCACTTGACAATACTGTTCTTGCAAGAACTATTCCAGAACACCTGACCTTCGTGTCTTAAAATAACAACTGACTGTTTTTTGTTGTCGTTACATATGGATTACTTAAGTCCATGTGTGTTATTTCATAGTTTTGAAATCTCCAGTATTGTTCTAGGATGTAGAAAATAAATCCCTAAACAAAAAACATTGAATTAAAAGGTGTGTCCAAACTTTTGACTGGTAGTGTACACACAGACTTTTCTATATATTTTCAGATAGAATTTGTATTTATTTTTAGATATATTTTGTATATATTTTGTCTTTATTTTAATGTGTATTAAATTAATTAGTGTTTAAAGTTTGCAATAATATGTATATATGTGTGTGTGCAGTCTCTGGTGTGTGTTTTTTCACATTTTTTGTGTCTTTTGTTTCGATTGCTCTTTAGTGTTAAAAATGTCAAATAAATAAATTGATTGATAAACACTGATTTCTTTGTTGTTGTGTCTCTATTTACAGAATTCATTATATATTATTCATAAATGTGTGTTTACATAAACTCTTTCATGAACTGCATGCTGTCTTTGTGCTTATAGTTCACAAAGCCGTATGCAGCATTTTTTTGTAGCATTGCAGCAATTTTCACTCAGTTAAAAAATTTCATTCATTTGCACTGAGTGGGATTCGAACCCCGTTCCTGACAAACGTTTTAATTAATTTAAATTGGCTGTGACATGAATTTACCACCTGGGACAGCAGCAGAAAAGCTTCAATTTCCAGTTTTCCAAGCTTCCAGTTTTGTAATAATTCAAGAGTGTGTATGTTACACAGACAATCTCTAAATAATTTAAAAGCCCAATTTGTTGTTCAATATTGTTTTAGGCTTTTTGGAATAACAAACACTAGCATGCTGGAAAGAACAAACTAGCATCCTTGTGATTCACGTGTTTTATTTATTTTTACGAGTACGATATTTATGGTGCGGATTTGACGCTATATAAAACATTCAGGGCTGGATTAAACTCTTTCCGGTCTCGAGCCCTATTGATAAGGATTAGCCCTAGCCACGCCCCTGGTTACCATGGAAATGTTCTGACGTTACAGAATCAGAACAGTGACGTGGGACTGCTGAAGGGTTGATCATTTCTACTTTGGAGACGGTTCACACTTTCAGACTGAGGTAAGAGAGATTTTTTGTGTCTTCAAACTGACAAGTGTTTAAAATTCTAATTTAATGATCTAAACGAAAACTTTATCCATTTAGTCAAAGTAGCTCTTAAAGGAAAACAGGTTGGAGAGTCCTGTTCTATAAAGTTCTGCTGTTGTTGTGTAGATTTGTAGCAGTTCAGTGAAGATGATGGCAACAAAGGTGATGAGAAAACACGTTAAGGTTTTTGTTCTAGTTCTCCTTTTTTATTATCGTCCTTTTAACACGTAGTTTCTCCCTAATACTAATTTAGCTAACATTAGCTAGTTCAGGCTAGCTACACACGAGCTAGTAGCAGAGACTGCGCCTTGTGCACTAGAAATGTACAGATTTCTGCTTCCTAAAGATACTGTGACAGACACTAATGTTAGTGGATCGATCCCTGATTCTCGTCCGGCACCTGCTTCTGCTCCCCATGTAGGGTTTTAGTCCTGCATATGCCATGAGAAAGACGGTGTATTTCTGACAGAGGGGTTACTGACCGGACAGCGGCACGAGCACGAGACCGTGAGCTGCAAAAGCACGTTCCGTGTCCGGTGTGCACATGCATGACCTTTAGCAAGAGTTTGTCCAAAAAAGCTGGAGATTAATGATCTGATCAAATCTATTAGTTCAGAAAGCTCCTGTATTGATTGGGTGTACTTCTGTCATGTTGTTGTAGTTTGTACATTTAGACTTCACAACCTTTAGTTCTGATCAGTTTTAATAGCAGCGATTATTAGTTAATAATTAGTTAATTGATTATTAGTGTCTAGTTAGGGGTTTATTCACTGCTATTCAGGTGTTATTTACCAGCTGTGACTGAGGTCATGTGACTGACTGCGTGTGACTGACGTCATGTGACTGAGGGCGTGTTAGGACATGTGACTGAGGGCGTGTTAGGACATGTGACTGAGGGCGTGTTAGGGCATGTGACTGAGGGCGTGTGACTGAGGGCGTGTTAGGACATGTGACTGAGGGCGTGTTAGGGCATGTGACTGAGGGCGTGTGACTGACATCATGTGACTGAGGGCGTGTTAGGGCATGTGACTGAGGGCGTGTTAGGACATGTGACTGAGGGCGTGTTAGGACATGTGACTGAGGGCGTGTTAGGGCATGTTTCTACTTTGGAGACGGTTCACACTTTCAGACTGAGTTAAGAGAGATTTTTTTTGTGTCTTCAAACTGACAAGTGTTTAAAATTCTAATTTAATGATCTAAATGAAAACATTATCCATTTAGTCAAAGTAGGTCTTAAAGGAAAACAGGCTGGAGAGTCCTGTTCTATAAAATTCTGCTGTTGTGCAGATTTGTAGAATTTCAGTGAAGATTATTGCAACGAAGGTGATGAGAAAACACGTTGAGTTTTTTGTGCCTCATACTGTAGAAGAAGAAGATGAACGTTATTCATGCAGTGAAGCTAAAACACACTGAACATCCTGAGCTCCACAACCTCACTGTCCTTTTAGCTCCTTCCAGCCATGATCACAACATATCTTCCTCTTCTTCTCCCTCACTTTGACTCCAGGAGAAGACTTGTGTCTTGTTAGCTCTCTGAGAAGGTGCTGCGAAGGCAGAAAGCAGAAGAACCCAAGTGGTTGATGAAACTTCTCCAGCTGCTGCCAGACAATACAGAACATTGTAGCCCTTCTGATGAACAGAAAGAGTCCAGCTTTAAATCTGAGCAACATCTGGAGTTCGACCCTTCAGTTCACAGTACATTACAATCCTCACAGACTATTGTTAACATTTCTAAATCACTTAGCAAGGTATCTACACTGCCGAGTAGCTAGTGAAGGATTCGTATCATTTTCTATTCAGACTCTTATATTTACTCCAGATGTTCATATTCAGAGCAACATTGAGACAGGATGGATTACTAACTGAATTACTGTATGTGTGTGTGTCGGTCTACACTGGAGTCCGTAAGGCAGATAAACGAATGAATGATGATTCACCAGTGGCCAGTGGTTCTGTTCTGGGGAACCTGATGGTCAGCCCTCCAGATGATGATTCATCAATGTCCAGTGGCCTGTGGTTCTGTCCTGGGGAACCTGATGGTCTGTCCTCCAGATGTTGAATCACCATTGGCCTGTGGTTCTGTCCTGGTGAGCGTGATGGTCTGCTCTCCAGATGTAGATGGATGAAGTTCATCACTCAGGCAAAACCAAAGCCCATTACTCTCCTCATCACCTGTACAGACTGTTCATTTAGATTTTATCTGAGGAGATTTTGTGATATTAGAGTTTCAGTATAGTTTGTAAACTCTCCTCATCACCTTTACATTTAGATTTTATTTGATAAGATTTTGTTATCAGTGCTATAGTTATTAATGCAGTCATAAATGTTAAGGTTTTTTTTTTTTACTATAAAACATCACTGGCAAGTACACAGACTAAACATTATGTATTATGAAAAGTGATGTCTATAATATTTACATTATTATTATTACACCTGACATCACGTGTACATCACCTGACATTGGATATTGAGTTCTTTGAACTGAGAACTGAAGTTCAGATCAAAATTGTTGAGAATAATCAAGACAATTCTAATATGTAAGTTTATTCCTACCGTTCCTATCCTATCACGCCTCAGCTAGCGTACTTCACATCACTTATTCTGCCTCACCTTACCTGCATCACCCGGCCTGCATCACCCAGCCTGCCCCACTCAGCCCAGCTCACACAGCTTGCCCCATATGGCTAACCCCCCCCGACCTGCCCTGCTCTGCCTGTCCACGTAGTCTGCCCTGGCCCTGCCTGGCCCGTCCGGCCCGCCCCGCCTGCCTACCTAGCCCGGCGGCCTCTGCTCACCGCTCACCAGACCTGTGCATGCTAGTTATCCCTGCTAGGGAGATATTTGTACAGGTGGGGTGTAGATAGGTAGAGATTTGTGTAGGTTGGGTGTAGATAGGTAGAGATTTGTGTAGGTTGGGTGTAGATGGGTAGAGATTTGTGTAGGTTGGGTGTAGATGGGTAGAGATTTGTGTAGGTTGGGTGTAGATGGGTAGAGATTTGTGTAGGTTGGGTGTAGATGGGTAGAGATTTGTGTAGGTTGGGTGTAGATGGGTAGAGATTTGTGTAGGTGGGGTGTAGATGGGTAGAGATTTGTGTAGGTGGGGTGTAGATGGGTAGAGATTTGTGTAGGTGGGGTGTAGATGGGTAGAGATTTGTGTAGGTGGGGTGTAGATGGGTAGAGATTTGTGTAGGTGGGGTGTAGATGGGTAGAGATTTGTGTAGGTGGGGTGTAGATGGGTAGAGATTTGTGTAGGTGGGGTGTAGATGGGTAGAGATTTGTGTAGGTGGGGTGTAGATGGGTAGAGATTTGTGTAGGTGGGGTGTAGATGGGTAGAGATTTGTGTAGGTGGGGTGTAGATGGGTAGAGATTTGTGTAGGTGGGGTGTAGATGGGTAGAGATTTGTGTAGGTGGGGTGTAGATGGGTAGAGATTTGTGTAGGTGGGGTGTAGATGGGTAGAGATTTGTGTAGGTGGGGTGTAGATAGGTAGATATTTGTGTAGGTGGGGTGTAGGTAGATAGATATTCATGTATATGTGGTGTGTAGATAGGTAGATATTTGTGTAGTTGGGGTGTAGATAGGTAGATATTTCTGTAGGTGGGGTGTGTAGGTGGGTGCGTGCATACACAACTGTGTAGGCATGATTAGGTGGGGTGTAGATAGGTAGATATTTGTGTAGGTGGGGTGTAGATTGGTAGATATTTGTGTAGTTTGGGTGTAGATAGATAGATATTTGTGTAGGTTGGGTGTAGATGGGTAGAGATTTGTGTAGGTTGGGTGTAGATGGGTAGAGATTTGTGTAGGTTGGGTGTAGATGGGTAGAGATTTGTGTAGGTTGGGTGTAGATGGGTAGAGATTTGTGTAGGTTGGGTGTAGATGGGTAGAGATTTGTGTACGTTGGGTGTAGATGGGTAGAGATTTGTGTACGTTGGGTGTAGATGGGTAGAGATTTGTGTACGTTGGGTGTAGATGGGTAGAGATTTGTGTAGGTTGGGTGTAGATAGGTAGATATTTGTGTAGGTGGGGTGTAGATGGGTAGAGATTTGTGTAGGTGGGGTGTAGATGGGTAGAGATTTGTGTAGGTGGGGTGTAGATGGGTAGAGATTTGTGTAGTTTGGGTGTAGGTAGATAGATATTCATGTATATGTGGTGTGTAGATAGGTAGATATTTGTGTAGTTGGGGTGTAGATAGGTAGATATTTGTGTAGGTGGGGTGTGTAGGTGGGTGCGTGCATACACAACTGTGTAGGCATGATTAGGTGGGGTGTAGATAGGTAGATATTTGTGTAGGTGGGGTGTAGATAGGTAGATATTTGTGTAGTTGGGGTGTAGATAGGTAGATATTTGTGTAGTTGGGGTGTAGATAGGTAGATATTTGTGTAGTTGGGGTGTAGATAGGTAGATATTTGTGTAGTTGGGGTGTAGATAGGTAGATATTTGTGTAGTTGGGGTGTAGATAGGTAGATATTTGTGTAGTTGGGGTGTAGATAGGTAGATATTTGTGTAAGTGGGGTGTAGATAGGTAGATATTTGTGTAGGTGGGTGCGTGCATACACAACTGTGTAGGCATGATTAGGTGGGGTGTAGATTGGTAGATATTTGTGTAGGTGGGGTGTAGATAGGTAGATATTTGTGTAGGTGGGGTATTTGTGTGTAGATGAGCAGGTGTGTAGGTTAGTATGTGTGTGTAAGTGGTCTGTTAGTGAGCAGGTAGGTGGACAGTTGTGCAGGTCAGTATGTGTGTGTAAGTGGTCTGTTAGTGAGCAGGTAGGTGGACAGTTGTGCAGGTCAGTATGTGTGTGTAGGTGGTCTGTCAGTGAGCAGGTAGGTGGACAGTTGTTCAGGTTAGTATGTGTGTGTAGGTGGTCTGTCAGTGAGCAGGTAGGTGGACAGTTGTGTAGGTCAGTATGTGTGTGTAGGTGGTCTGTCAGTGAGCAGGTAGGTGGACAGTTGTTCAGGTTAGTAGGTGTGTGTAGGTGGTCTGTCAGTGAGCAGGTAGGTGGACAGTTGTTCAGGTCAGTAGGTGTGTGTAGGTGGTCTGTCAGTGAGCAGGTAGGTGGACAGTTGTTCAGGTTAGTAGGTGTGTGTAAGTGGTCTGTCAGTGAGCAGGTAGGTGGACAGTTGTTCAGGTCAGTAGGTGTGTGTAGGTGGTGTGTCAGTGAGCAGGTAGGTGGACAGTTGTGTAGATCAGTATGTGTGTGTAGGTGGTCTGTCAGTGAGCAGGTAGGTGGACAGTTGTTCAGGTCAGTAGGTGTGTGTAGGTGGTCTGTCAGTGAGCAGGTTGGTGGACAGTTGTTCAGGTCAGTAGGTTGAGTTTCAGGTGTTTAGGTGTGAAGTAGAGCTGCACGATTCTGGACCAAATGAGAAATACATCGTAATTTTAAAAATATTTTTATGAATAAATAAAACGTTTTTTTAGAATATAAATCACGCTTTTCTATTTCTTTGAACTTTTAGTGGTTTAGAAACCCTGCACCTTAAATTACCAAACGTAAACAAAACAGAAAAAATGCTCTTGGCTTTAATTAAATTTAAACAAATATAAACAAATGACTACCAGGTTTTTCATGAGAAATAAATAAAAATCTCAATTTTGTCATAAAGATATTCATATAAAATAGAAGAAGCCCTCAAAATGTAATATGAAGAGGCGCTTCTTATTTCACTTTTGTAGTAATGAATAGAATTTATTAAAAAAACACAAATAATTAATATTAATGAATTTATTTTAATTATTTAAATAGAATTTATTACTTATAAAAAGTAAAATCATCTTAATAATCTGTAATAAGAATAATAAAATAATAATCTTATTTTTATCTTATTAGTTTTAATCATTTTATGTTTATTGTATTATTTTATCTTATTTTTAAGCCTTTTAGTAAATTAAATTAGACATTATTTTAATCAAAATAGATTTTAAATCATAATTTTTACTCACATGTGAAAGACAGTGTGAAGGTGTTTGTAACAGCATCGGTTTAGTGTCATTCAGTTAGTCATTTATTGACGCTCCCCTGCGCTGAATAACGTCGCTTTTATTAACGTTAGTGTGGTCTGTAATGTTTCAGGTGATTAAACAGGTTGGTGGTGTTACCGTTTAGTGTAGAAACCGTGACTAAACATTGCTTGTAATGCAGCGTAATCTAGTTTAAAACCGAAAAAATAGACGATACTTGGGAACGCTCCTCTCTCCTCGTTACACTTCTCTCATTTCCATGAAAATAGATTTAGCTGAACTGTAGTAAAGTAGGATTAAGATGGTGTGGAATCGTGATGGCCGTTTGTTAAGGAGTAATCGTGCAGCTCTAGTTCCTAGTTAGGTGTGTGTTCAGGTCGGTGGATTCAGCGGGGTGAGAGGGTGCAGTAGACTGGGCGGGACTGGGTAGGCCGGGAGGGGGTGGTCATGTTTAGGTAGGTGGAGGGGCAGGGAACGTAGTGTGCGTGACAGGCGGGGCCCACCGGAGGGCAGGCACGCTTGATCGGTCTGGAGAGGGTGGGCGGTGGTGTCGTACAGTGGCCAGGAGGCGGGCGATGGAGTGGGCTGTGTTTCGGAGCGGGTGGGGTAGGGCAGGGCTGCGTGTTACAGGCTGACGGGGTGGGCGGGAGGGGAAGCCTATTGGGGTAGCTGCGTGGGCTGGGCTGACTGGGGCAGGTGGGTGTATGAGGCCTGGTGGTGCAGGTGGGTGTGGCAGAATGTGGTGGTCAGTATGCAGTTAGGTGGGTAAGAAGGAAGGTAGGTAGTTTTGATGAACCTCCTTTCAACCACGAAAGGCACCAAATTGTTTAAAAAGAAACAGATTCTTTTGCACAGTCCATTCTGTGACGAGTGGTCAATCCCACCATGGGTCAGACACCCAGGTCTAAAGTGGGACAACCTTTAACCTTTAAGGGACTTGCCAGTTTTGTTTAAGTTAATGTTTTTTCATTCATTTTTATTATTATTACTACAACAGTGGAACCTCGGCATACAAATTTAATTCAGAAATAATGTAAATGTAGATAATCCGTTCCAGCCTCCCAAAAATCTACAACTTAGCCGGCGTTCGGTTCGTTCGTATGTTGAAAATGCTTCATATGCCGATGCTAATTTCTTCCAAAATTTCAATTCCTAAGGAGAAAATTTGAAGACGGGATTTTTATGTCGAGGTTCCACTGTATTATTATTATTATTATTATTATTATTATTTTATAATCATTTGTTTTTTAAACATAATATCTGCTGTATGGCCATCCATAAGGACTATGGAGCCTTGCTCCTGTTCTTTTTGTGTTTTTTTTTATTCTAAGATGTAAATGTTATATTAAATCACGGTCACGTATACCTTGGCTAGGTATTGTTCTAAGTGTCCCAAATGTCCCAAATGGTCGGGCGATACTAAATGGTAATCACGGTCACGTATACCCTTTGTTCAGGGACGGTTCTTGATGTCTTGCTGCCGCTCCCAGACTAATAATTGATTGGATTAAGTGTTCTAAATGTTTGGTTCTTAAAAAGAAACATTATGATAAGTTTGCCTAGTGGAATGGAGCCATAACCAGTGTGCATGAGGTGAAGTTTCGATGACGGGTAAGATTCTCTGAGGGCCGAAGGAGGATAACCCACTGCAGGGCTTCACCGCCACTGGGCACCTGCCCGAAATGGGAGGTGTAATCTGTGTAAAGGAAGTGTTGTGATGCTTCAGGGCCAAAAGCATCAAAGGGGGGACTGTAAGAAACTACAGACTGCCTCAACCCAGATTCCACTCCACAGTACACATCTGAAAGAGCTCATTCCCAAAAAGGCTTACATATCATATAGAAATATCTTTGATTCAAATCAGTTTATCTGTTTGGTATCTTTACATTATCTTAAAGCAGCGTTACCAAACATTTAGAACACTTAATCCAATCAATTATTAGTCTGGGAGCGGCAGCAAGATATCAAGAACAGTCCCTGAACAAAGGGTATACGTGACTGTGATTACCATTTAGTATCACCCGACCATTTGGGACATTTGGGACACTTAGAACAATACCTAGCCAAGGTATACGTGACCTTGATGACCATATAAGGACATCCGGCTAGACGACAGTATCATCCAGCCATTTGGGGAATACTCAGTTCTTACACTAATTTACATTTAAAGTGAAACTCATTTAAATTACACACGGGAAACACTGTATAAAAGGTTATAGCAGGATTTGTCCTGCGTTCTTTTTGACTCCGATGAACCCAAAGTACCTTATGTATTTTGTCACTGCGACGCTGCAATAAAATTCTACGTTAAGATCTTCAATGCCCTCATCATTTTATTTTTCTTACACCACTTAGGGGTGTACTCACTTTTGTTGCCAGCAGTTTAGACATTAATGGCTGTGTGTTGAGTTATTTTGAGGGGACAGCAAATTTACACTGTTATACAGGCTGTACACTCACTACTTTACACTGTAGCAGAGTGGCATTACTTCAGTGTTGTCACATGACTCTAGAGCAGTGGAGACACGTTCTCTGGAGTGACGAATCGCGCTTCTCCATCTGGCAATCTGATGGACGAGTCTGGGTTTGGCGGTTGTCAGGAGAACGGTACTTGTCTGACTGCATTATGCCAAGTGTAAAGTTTGGTGGAGGGGGGATTATGGTGTGGGGTTGTTTTTCAGGAGCTGGGCTTGGCCCCTTAGTTCCAGTGAAAGGAACTCTGAATGCTTCAGCATACCAAGACATTTTGGACAATTCCATGCTCCCAACTTTGTGGGAACAGTTTGGAGCTGGCCCCTTCCTCTTCCAACATGACTGTGCACCAGTGCACAAAGCAAGGTCCATAAAGACATGGAAGACAGAGTCTGGTGTGGATGAACTTGACTGGCCTGCACAGAGTCCTGACCTCAACCCGATAGAACACCTTTGGGATGAATTAGAGCAGAGACTGAGAGCCAGGCCTTCTTGTCCAACATCAGTGTGTGACCTCACAAATGCGCTTCTGGAAGAATGGTCAAAAATTCCCATGAACACACTCCTAAACCTTGTGGACAGCCTTCCCAGAAGAGCTGAAGCTGTTATAGCTGCAAAGGGTGGACCGACGTCATATTGAACCCTATGGATTAGGAATGGGATGTCACTTAAGTTCTAAGCACTATGCGAGTCAAGGTAGGTGAGCGAATACTTTTGGCAATATAGTGTATCTACTGGTTTCCTGTCAGGGTTGTGGACTGTTTTCTGGCCACTAGAGACCCCCACTGCCTTTTTGTTGGTTTCCAGTCTCTGTCATTATGTCTAATAGGTGTCACTTGTGCTTTGTTTAGGTTTGAGTATTTAAGTCACGTGCTTGATTCACAAGTAAGGGATGAATAATTATTTCAAATAATGGCTCTATAATTTATCGCTTGTTATAATACTACTTCAAAACAGATCAAATAAATAAATAAATAATACAATGCAGATATTATATTTCTCTGATCCACCAGTGTGTCTCCACATCCTTATTTGACAAGAAACAAGGCCATTATATATTTACACCACACTGTCTGGGAGCCAAAGTCAAAACATTGCATGCAAAGGACTGGCTTACATGGAAATCTGGTGACCAGTTAGAAGGGAAGATGCTTCCCTTCTTCATAATCTTCATGAATGTGTCCTTTGAGTGGTACAAATCATGGACTGGCTGCGTTCATATTCTATTCAGTTCAATTCAATTAATTTTTTTTTTGTATAGCACTTTTAACAATGAACATTGTCTCAAAGCAGATTTACAGAACATAAGAAACAAAAAACATAGTGTAAAAAGTCCTAGATGTTAGACAAAATCATCCCTAGTGAGTAAGCCTGTGGAGACATGTGGCAAGGAAAAACTCCCTTAGATGGTATGAGGAAGAAACCTTGGGAGGAACCAGACTCTAAAGGGAACCTATCTTCATTTGGGTGACACCGGAGAGTGTGATTATAAATTATTCTAAAGACAGAAGAGTGTGATATGAACAATGTCCTTTCTGCAGTTATGTACAGTCTACAGTGTGATGTAGAATGTTAGTGTGTATTAATTAGGAGGTTGTTGTCGTCCTCAAAGTCCACATAGGGCTGGCAGTATTGCTTTGATATACCCAAATCCTCACGAAGCAGAATCCAGCTGAGGTTCAGGATCCTCGCAGGGTTGGCCTCTGTCTACTGGAGCTGGCACAATCTCCAGATGCCTCGGGATGGGTAAAAAAAGGAACATGTGGAAAGGAATTAGCATTCGTAATATTAGCAGGACTAGATGATAATGTGCATTTGATCAGATGTACTGGAGTACAAGGTTATTGGGTGTGTTATGTGTATGCCAGGCTAAAGAGATATGTCTTTAATCTACTTTTAAATTGGGAGAATGTGTCTGAGCCCCAAACACTGTCAGGAAGACTACTCCAAAATTTGGGAGCTGAATACGAAAATGCTCTACCTTCTTTTGTAGATTTTAATATTCTGGGAACTACCAGAAGTCCAGAGTTTTGTGATCTTGAAGAGCGTGGTGGATTGTAGCATGTCAGAAGACTGGTTAGATACGTGGGAGCTAAACCATTTAGAGCCTTGTATGTAAGTAGTGCTAGTTTGTAATCAATTCTAGACTTAACAGGTAGCCAGTGCAGGGATAATAATATTGGGGTTTTATGATCATATTTTCTTGATCTGGTAAGAACTCTGGCAGCTGCATTCTTCAAACTTGTTTATTGAAGATGCAGGACAACCACCTAGTAATGCATTACAATAGTCCAGTCTGGAGGTCATGAATGCATGAACTAGCTTTTCTGCATCAGATACAGATAAAATGTTCCTAAGCTTGACAATATTTCTAAGGTGGAAGGCTGTTTTAGTAATAGTGGAAATATGATTTCAAAGGACAAGTTGCTGTCTAATATTACGCCCAGGTCTCTCACTGCTGAGCTAGCCATAACAGTACATCCTTCTAAATGCAAGCTAAATTCTATGGAAGGTAAGGTGAGTTGTTTTATTATGGTTTGACATAATAGGCTTGCTTAGTCATATCCATGGTCTCTGCTATTTGTGTCCCTAAATTAGTGTTAGAGTGAATGAGTACAAAGGTTACTGTGAAGACAGAAGAGAGAAAGGAGAAATGTGAAAAGAACTCCGCACAAATCTCATGCTTACTCTCCCCATCTGGGAAGCATCCGATCTTGAATGGGAAAAAACATGTATTGTGGAGCTGCATCTGTAATATGTATATAAAATGGGACATTGATATATTGTAGAAAGTATTCAAAACCGTTCGTTTCCTTGTTTTTTAATAGGTTACACACTTATTCTGAAATTAAATAAATTCTCCAAAAAACACCATAACAAAAAGTATAGTTTTTCACATACTGTATGAGTGTAACTTATAAGTACATGTTTTGTAACTGTTTCACATTTCTCTTCATTCCTCCTCCCAGTCCCTGCTATGTACAAACATCCCACTGTGTTATTAGGGGTTACAACCGGCCAGATGATGAGCAGTGCCTTGTTTCCTCCAGAGGTATGAATATCAGTACCTATAAATGTCATCTACACCTCTATTAGTTCATTAGTAGCTGCTGAGAATATGCTGCTTGTAAGGTTGTGACTGAAATGTTGTGCGGTCTGTGTCTTATTATTTTGCATGTTTATATTTGCAGCCTGGCTAGCTAAGCATTTAACTCACTGGTTCGTGTGAGTTTTCCTTCACATCAGGACAATTGTATATAAAGAGTTCCCAGTATCTTAAACTCTAAAGGTGAATAGAGTGTTGTTGTTGTTGCTTGTAGATTGAACTAAATGTAAAAGAAGACATGATAGAAGACTGGTGATAAACCAAGCTAAACATGTGGTGTTAAAAATATAGCTTAGGTACATGTGATTTCCACTGATCTCACTGATTTTCTCTGATCTGCTGAGACACAGATCTGAGTATTTTCATCATCTTTGAAGGTCCCTGTGACTTAAATACACAAACCTAAACAAAGCACAGGGGACACCTATTAGACATAATGACAGAGACTGGAAACCAACAAAAAGGCAGTGGGGGTCTCTAGTGGCCAGAAAACAGTCCACAACCCTGACAGGAAACCAGTAGATATCAGTTTATATTCCTTTTTCATCATAAAATGGACATAATAAAGCGTCCAAAAGTCATAATGGACAAATCAATGTGTATAAATTACACCACAATATGGATTTTAATTAAAACGCTCAAGAGAAACATTATTACAGACTTTTGCATAACAGCTGGATAGACTTTTATTTGATAATTATGTGCAGTATTGACATTAAAATTTATACTTGATTTGGATTGGTCAGAAGGTGTTCAGCATGGCCCTGATAACAGTTCAGGTTTCAAATCAAATCTCTCTTTTTTAAGAATGTCCTCTTTCTGATTATTGTTTCTCTAAAAACAGTTAAATCAAAGTATTTGGCAAACTCCAATCATTTAACCCTCCTGTTATCTTCAGGTCAATTTGACCCGCTGTAAAAAGTACTCAAAAATGAGGTATAATTTTATATAAATGAGATTTATAATACCAAATATTTAAAAAAAGTGCAAAATATATGTTAATGTGTTGGAAACAACCTTTATCTGAAGGTACTTCAAGAATTTGATCTAGATGGGATTTTTGTGGAAGATTCGAAAAGTTGGGAAATGAGTTTTTAACAAAGTTTTGGAACTGAAAATATCTAAAAACATGAACGGAAGGGGGAATTTTTGTGTTAGAAAAGCTAGGAAAAATAATATCAATGTAGATATCATTGACAATTGTACAAATAATTGCCGGACAATGGAATTACTGTTAGGAAAACGTGAGATGGCAGTAAGAGGACCACACAGTAGTGCAGCTGGTCAGGATGGTGAGACTGGGGAGCAAGAACCCTCTTCAGTACTGACTCAATCTGGGACCCAATCACAGAGTCCGAAATGACTCTGAAACCAGAACAGTGTAGATTGTATATTTGTCGCCCAGTTGTAAAATAAGAAATTTTGAAGGGCAGTTTGGTTTTTAAAGTATTTCCCTGGGGATTCTGGCTGGTCATTTGTTCCAAATAAAAGATAAGATGTGTTGGTTTGAAGTCTTAGATAGAAAGTTTTAGATATAAAAATTGGAACACACTGAAATAAATACAGAAATCTAGGCAAAATGTTCATCTTTACTGAGTTTAAACAACCAGCCAGAGAAATGGGGAGAGCTGACCAGCGAGCAAAATCATTCTGAGATTTTGTGAACTGTACCAGCTCTCCCAATTGTTCAGTATGAATGGCAATTGCTAAGGGTTCAATTACCAATGCAAAAAGCAAAGGTGGAAGCTGGGGGCAGTACGGTGGCCTAGTGGTTAGCACTGTTACCTCACAACAAGAAGATCCTGGGTTTAAACAGGCAGGGGTCATTCTGTGTGGAGTTTGCATGTTCTCCCTGTGCTAGTGTGGGTTTACTCTGGTTTCCTCCCTACTCTTGGTATTACTTCTGTGTTTTCTTTTGTTTAGGGAGATGTTTGTGTCTTCTGTCTAGGAAGAAGCCTAATTGGTTCCCCCAGTCTACTTGGTGCCATGCCCTGCCTGGTCAGCTGACTCCATGCAACCTATAAGAAGACTCCTTCATCACTTCCTGCCTTCAGCCTTGTGCTCACTTGCTTCACCCTTTTGCTCACTTGAAAGTCCTTTACCCCTTAACTGCTCAGCTGTGTAAATGTGAGTTGCTCTGGATAAAAGTATCTGATAAATCTTGTAAATGTAAATGCTACTGTTTGTTTGCAGTCAAATAAATCTGTAGATGCCCTAGTTAACACGATACTTATGTAGCAGTTCCAATCAGTACAATGAAGTACATCTTGCTTTCTGCTGGACAGGACCTTCTGTCTATGCCCTTAAGGAAAAAGCTCTACCGCTTTCTGAAGAAGTTTGCCTCGCCGGTCTGGACGTGGTGCGCAGTCGTGCCGACAAAAACCTGATCACTCACACATACAGGAGAGGCCTGGTAGAGGTGCCGAAATAGCTCAGTTGGGAGAGCGTTAGACTGAAGATCTAAAGGTCCCTGGTTCAATCCCGGGTTTCGGCAGCTGGAGGCAGTGTAGTCAACCTGCGCAGTTCTGCAACTTATGCCTCAGACTTGAAAACAGCAAAACGTGGAAATGGCGCAGGATAAAGGTCTGAAAGCCCCCTGGTCTGAGACGAGAGCAAAAAAACTAGGATGCTACAGAACTCTTAGGTTCTCGTTGAATGCTTAGCCTGCACCCTTCAGTTTACGTGACCGCATGCCTCAATACCTGCCTACAAATCATTGAAAGGTAGCCTCCTAGCCTGCACGCCATTAGAAAACCCCTGCTTTTGACAAGGCTCCTTGGAAGCGTTGCCCCCTGACGAGGTGGCTGAGAGGTTAAGGCGATGGACTGCTAATCCTTTGTGCTCTGCATGCGTGGGTTCCAGTCCCACCCTTGTCGTGCGTGTGCTTCCTCTTTACCGCTATGTGCCACACAGCAGCAACTGAATGCTCCCCCAGACAGTCGTGCAGCGTGAAAACAACAGTGATCCGACTACTTTGAAAATCGTGCAGTGTGAACTCGGCATAAGTGTTTCACAACCTTGGGCTGCATTCCCATGCTGGTTGGACACACATGCTGTAAGTTCATATGAACAAGCCACCTCAACAGGAGGTGGAGGATATGGACAGCCAATCCACATTTCAACTCTTTGGAGGCGTGGGTTCAAATCCCACCGCTGCCAGGGTGGCCTTTTGTTCTAAATATTCTCCTAGTGCATGTTCCCGCTCAGTGCTTAATTAGCAAATGAATAATTTCCGGAACAAAACTAGCAGTCTCTCGCCGCTGTGACAAAACGGTGGTAGCGCAATTATAAAGATTATAAAGATTTGTTGCTGAATGGTCTCATGTATTATATTATTCTGTTCCATATCCATGCCAATCATGAATTTAAAAAAATAAATTCTCTCTCTCTCTCTCTCTCTCTCTCTCTCTCTCTCTATCTATATATATATATATATATATATATATATGAGTAAAACCATCATGGCTTCTCTATTGTTAGCAAAACATCTTGAGGCACCTCATCCTCCGCAACACACCATTCTCATACGCCGCAACCATTTAAGGGCAGTTGTGGTAAAGAGAACTTTAAATATCTCTTATGAATTTAATATTAATTTCAAATTTCCTAAATGTTGATATTTTGCTTTATGATTTGTTTCATTGTAGACAATCAGCAAGTGTGAAAAAAAGCTTTAGCAAAGGTTAGGGTGACAAATTTCAGGGAAAAATTCTACAGAAACCCAGAACTGCTGGAGGAGTACAGAAGAGGGAGGTTAGGAGAGAGAGAGAGAGGTTAGGTTTGGAGATGTTACAGCAGGTGTAATTAGCAATAAACACCCTACAGTGTTAGGAAATGTACATGAGAGTATACACACACACACACACACACACACACACACACACAACCCTTTAGCCACTACTATAACAGGACTTTGGTGCTGGACTGAGTGGACTGTTCATACTGGGGGAAATTCCCGCCACACTAAAGCATGGAGGTCGTGTGATTCTTAAAGTGACAGCAGCCTAATAAATTTGCTGCACAATTTTGTTATAATTTAGTAATTTAATTACATAATAAATAAACAGTTATTTGTTCTTCTGTTAGTAATTTGTTTGTTTTTTTTATTTTCTTTTTTACTTTACTTTTCAATTCATTTCAAAGACTAAAATTAAGCTCTACCCCACAACTTCAGGCCCAGTATAGAACACACACACACACACACACACACACACACTCACACACACACACACACATACACACACACACACACACAGAGTAAGCATCAATTCTATACTATATGATGATGTATACATAAAATGTTTTTCCCCATGTTATGAGACTAATTTAATGTAATGCTTTCTTTCCGCTTCCAGGAATCAAAAACGAAAACAAACTGGAAAAATAAAGAAAACTGAAGAGCTGACTAAGAAGCAACATGAAAAGAAAAAAAGACAGTGGTCAGTTATTTTTTAGTGCCATGGTAAAATGCTTCATGTTTTTTAGGTAAACGTTGAAATGTTGTCCTGTTTATTCCTGTTTTAATGTTTTTCTTATACAAGGTATAAGAAAAAGTATACAAGGCTCAGTATAAATCTCAGACTAGTATACTTATTATCATTACCCAAATAATTAACCTCATTACTGAAACCTATATATCATTACTGAAACTCATGATTATTAGATGTTAATTTAATTAATAGAGATATAGTACTTTGATTTTAAATGCATGTGCAGAATCTTAAAATGATGTTCTCTCAGGTTTGTCACGTCATTTTGAAAAAATGTCAGGTTTCTTCAAAATATAAAGAAAAAATGTTTGTAAATTGTGGACGGTGTTGCGGTAATGAGAGAAATCAGTCAAAATTTAAAAACTGTTAAATTAAAAATAAATATTATTTCAGAACTTGAAGTAACTGTGCATGACTATTAATAATCCATTTTTAAAACTGTGAAAATGTATTTGCTTTTCTATCAGTGTTAATGTTTTCACAGTGTTGCAGTAATGAGATTTTTTAGGACTTTTGGAAATTATGTTCAAAAAGGTGTTAAATGGTAAGTAAAAGTTTTTAAATTAATGTTCACAAACACTCCAGACTTTGTTGCTAATGTTAATTTAAGCATTTTTAAAATTTTCATGTTTGAAATTTTTAAAACCAAGATTTCGTGAGAATCACCCAGATATGTGTGTAAATGTTTGTAGAGGAAGTGCTGGAGTATGCTGTAAAAACATCGATTTTAAAGTACTATCCGCTGTCGTCTGCACTCTGCATGCTAATCTTTGTTTTAAAATTGTTCTTCTGATGTCTGAAGGTCCAGAGAGTGCTGAGGGTAAACCCATGGGCTTGGAATCGAAGTACAAGTGGGTTTTTAGAACAGAATGCACTCTTTATATGAGGTGTCTGCTAAGACCTATATTTTGTAAAGGTGTATGATGTATTCTGTGTGTGTGTGTGTGTATGATGTATTCTGTGTGTGTGTGTTTTAGGCACCTGTTGGAGCTGTTAAGGAGGACAGCGGTTCACGGTGAGAGTAACTCTTTGCATATCATCGGTCCATGTGGATCTGTTAAAACCATGGTACGAAGATGTCTGTGTGCTACTTCTGTTAGGTTAGGATACACACATGTACTTTACACTAATCTGTTGTGTGTGTGTGTGTGTGTGTAGCTGCTACGTTGTGCTCTGAGAGAGCTGCTGGACTTGCAGGAGGTGAAGATGAATGTCCTGCAGGTTCACCTGAGCAGTGAGTGTTGTGTAAAAGAGCGTGTGTTTAAAAGAGGCTGCTGGTTTAAGTCACGGCTCCGTTCATGGCCGCGTGTCTCGTGCAGGTCTGCTGCAGATGGACGACTGGATCGCTCTGAGAGAGATCACACGCCAGCTTCAACTGGAGAACGTCGTAGGAGACAAAGTGTTGGTGAGTGTGTTCCAGTATTCCTGGAATTCTCGAGTCGTGTATACAGCTGGGACGTTACAGGAGCGGCAACATCACATGATTCAAAAGAAGTGAATGTGAGAGAAACTTGGGAGTGATATTACTGTAACTGATAACCCAGTCTGTCTGTCTGTCAGCCTGCCTGCCTACCTACCTGTCTGTCTGTCTTCTTGCCTGCCTGTCTGTCTGTGTACCTGTCTGTCTGTCTGTCTGTCTGTCTGCCTACCTACCTACCTACCTGTCTTTCTTCCTGTCTGTCTTCCTGCCTGCCTACCTGTTTGTCTGTCTGTCTTCCTGTCTGCCTGTCTGTGCACCTGCCTGTCTGTCTTTCTGTCTGTCTTCCTGCCTGCCTTCCTGTCTGTCTGCCTGCCTGTCTTCCTGTCTGTCTGCCTACCTGTCTGTCTTTCTGTCTGTCTGCCCACCTGTCTGTCTATCTTCCTGCCTGTCTGTCTGTCTGTCTGCCATTACCTGTTTGCCTGTCTTCCTGCCTGTCTTCCTTCCTTTCTTTCTTCCTGCCTGTCTGCCTTCTTGCCTGCCTGTCTTCCTGCCTGCCTACCTGCCTGTCTGTCTTCTTCCCTGCCTGCCTGTCTGTGCACCTGTCTGTCTGCCTGCCTACCTACCTACCTGTTTGTCTGTCTTCTTGCCTGCCTGCCTGTCTGTGCACCTGTCTGTCTGCCTGCCTGCCTGCCTACCTGTCTGTCTGTCTGTCTGTCTTCCTTCTTGGCTGTCTTCCTTTCTGTCTGTCTTCCTGTCTGCCTGTCTGTGCACCTGCCTGTCTAACTGTTTTTCTGTCTGTCTTCCTGCCTGCCTGCCTGTCTGTCTGCCCACCTGTCTGTCTATCTTCCCTCCTGTCTGCCTTCTTGCCTGCCTGTCTTCCTGTTTGCCTACCTGTCTGTCTGTCTGTCTTCCTACCTGTCTGCCTGTCTGTCTGACTACCTGGCTGTCTGTATGCCTACCTATCTGTCTGTTTCTCTGTTTGTCTGCCTGCCTCCCTCTCTGCCTACCTGCCTGCCCACATGCCTGCCTATCTGACTGCCCGTCTATCTGCCTGTCTACATGTCTGTCTTCCTCCCTGTCTGTCTGTCTGCAGGTGATAAAAGCAGCAGTCAGCCAGTGTTCTTCATCCTGGAAGAGTTTGATCTGTTTGCTCATCATAAGAACCAGACGCTGCTGTACAACCTGCTGGATGTTTCTCAGTCTGCTCAGGCTCCTGTAGCTGTGGTGGGACTCACCTGCAGACTAGTATGTACACACACACACACACACACACACACACTTAATATACCTGTCACCAAAAAACGCCGCATGTTTATAAAATCTCTGTATTTTTTTCCTGTTTGTTTATTCCAGAGCGTTCTTGAGCTCTTGGAAAAGTGTGTGAAGTCTCGTTTTTCCCACAGACAGAGTCACCTGTTGAGTTCTCTGACTTTCCGTCAGTATCGAGACGCCTTTCGGTCCGAGCTCACGCTGCAGGATGACTTCCCCGACAGCAAGTTCTCTCAAGAGTGGAACCTCTGCGTCTCGGTACGACACACCGCATCACGAACCTGAACTGAAGTGTTACACTGCTCACATGTGAACATACACACTGCTGGAGGAAGCTCACGTGTTTTCCTCGATTGTACATAGCACGTGTTCTCTCTCCTCGTCTTCCTCACCACTGATGATGATGATGATGATGAGGGAGTAATTATAATGATCCAATTCTAACCATGACAACCATGATTTGACCAAGCATGACCAATTAGAGTAAAATAAAAATATCTAAAGGCTTAATATATATATATATATATATATATATATATATATATATATATATATTATATATATATATATATATATATATATATATATATATATATAGCTATATATGTATCCAGGTGCAAAGTTGATTTATTTCAGTAATTCAATTTAACAAGTGAAACTGCTGTATTATATAGAGCCATTACACACAGACTGATATATCTCAAGTGTTTATTTCTTTTAATTTGGACGATTATGGCTTACAGCTAATGAAAACCCAAACTTCAGTATCTCAGAAAATTTAAATATTGTGAAAAAGTTCAATATTGGAGACTCATGGTGTCGCACTCTAATCAGCTAATTAACTTAAAATACCTGCAAAGGTTTCCTGAGCCTTTAAATGTCTCTCAGTCTGGTCCAGTAGGCTACACAGTCATGGGGAAGACTGCTGACTTGACAGACATCCAGAAGACGGTCATTGAGACCCTGCACATGGAGGGTAAGACACAAAAGGTCATTGCTGAAGAAGCTGGATGTTCACAGAGTGCTGTGTCCAAGCACGTTAATGAAATTTGAATGGAAAGAAAGTGTGATAGAAAAGGTGCAGAAACAACAGGGATAACCGCAGCCTTGAGAGGATTGTGAAACGAAGCCCCTTCAAGAATCTGGGGGAGATTCACAAGGAGTGGACTGCAGCTGGAGTCAGTCGCATTCCTTGTGTCAAGCCAGTCCTGAACCAGAGACGATATCAGAGGTGTCTTACCTGGGCTAAGGACAAAAAGGACTGGACTGTTGCTCTGTGGGCCAAAGTCCTCTTTTCAGATGAAAATAAATTTTCCATTTCATTTGGAAATCAAGATCCCAGAGTTTGAAGGAAGAGAGGAGAGGCAAAAAATCCAAAGTTGCTTGAGGTCCAGTGTAAAGTTTGGGGAGTGGTTTGGGGAGCCGTATCATCTGCTGGTGTTGGTCCACTGTGTTTTATCAGGTCCACAGTCATCTACCAGGAGGTTTTAGAGCACTTCATGCTTCATTCTGCTGACCAGCTTTATGGAGATGCTGATTTCATTTTCCAGCAGGACTTGGCACCTGCCCACACTGCCAAAAGTACTAATATCTGGTTTAAGGAGCATGGTGTCCATGTGCTTGATTGGCCAGCAAACCCTGTGAAATCCCATAGAAATCCCATAGAGAATCAGTGGGGTACTGTGAAGAGGAAGATGCGAGACACCAGACCCAACAACGCAGAAGAGCTGAAGGACGCTATCAGAGTAACCTGGGCTTCCATAACACCTCAGCAGTGCCACAGACTGACCGTCTCCATGCCACGCCGCATTGCTGCAGTAATTCATGCAAAGGGAACTCCGACCAAGTATTGAGTGCTGTACATGTTCATACTTTTCAGTAGTCCAACATTTCTGTGTTGAAAATCATTTTTTTAATTAGCTTTTTATTGGTGTAATATTCTAGTTTTCTGAATTTTGGGTTTTCATTAGATGCAAGCCATAATCATCAAAATTAAAAAAAATTAAACACTTAAAATATATAAAAAATATATCAGTCTGTGTGTAATGAATCTATATACTATAGAGTTTCACTTGTTGAATTGAATTACTGAAATAAATCAACTTTTCGATGATATTCTAATTTATTCAAATACACCTGTGTATATATGGTGGGGGGGGACAAAATCTCTGCTGCCCTCTAGTGGACAACTCTGAACATAACCATGACGACCACGATTTGACCAAGCAGGAGTAAAATAAAAATATATAAAGGCTAAAAATATACATTATAGAAATATAACATACATATAATAATAAAAATGCTTTTTATTACAAAAGTACAGCTTTTGTATAAATATATAATCACTGCCCGATGCCTGTGGGTCATTATGCACAGAATCGAACTGAGCAATTATTTTCTTTACCCGTGTCATGAAAACTGAAGGACGTCATAGTATGGGTTTTTAAACTGTGGTCAGCCCTGAATAGGGGACAATGTCATTTATTTGTTGCTGCTGTTTCTTCTTCTTCTGGTGTCCTTATCCATGAGAGACAGAGAGAGAGAAAGAGAGAGACTTTGACTTTTACAATCCTTTTATTTACACATAAGTCACATAATATGTGGTAAAATCAGGGTGACTCAGTAATTCAATAAATACATTTTAAAATATTTCAATAAATTAAGTTAAGACACATCAGTGAATGGTGGATTTAGTTTAGCTCTGGTGCAAAGCAGGGTTTCTCTTCTGCTACAGAGCACAGAGCATTAGCATGACACCACACTGTCTCAAACATCTTCACATCATTCATCTTTCTGTAGAAATTAAAATCAATTAAAATTCTTGATTTAACAAGTCTGAGGAAAATTCTCTTTGCATCAGTCTGTGTTTTGTGCAAACACAGGTATATCGCCATTTTTGCCTGACCAAATATAAAATTGATCATTTGAAACTGTTCCTCCTGACGTACTTAAAACATACTGAGAGAGAGACAGAGAAAAAGATCTTTATGTGGTGGGTATGAGAACCCTGATTTGGCTGATGTGGTAATTATAGCATCATTACAAATAATACAGTCTATCTGTGTAAACTGTGTGTGACGGATAAAAAGTGCAGCTTTGTTCCAGAGCTACAGTATCCTATAGTAATGTTGTAAATGCTTGATTCTGATTGGTCAGATTCATTCGTTAATAAAAAGGGTGTGGCTGGTGATATGTTGAAGCTTTTCATGAGGAAATGTGTAATATATTTGGAAGGAGTCTCCAGTTTTAGTGTTTTTCTAATAAGGTTTGTTTGTGTTATTTTCAGTAACAGGATATGTTTTAGATTTTGGTCTAAAACTTTAAGAGCAAAAAATCAAGAGTTTGGTGAGATCATGATCCTTTATAACTGGAATAATGTGGATAATTTGCTTCGGTGATGTTCCACGATATTGGATGCAACTCAACAACAAAAGATGTTCATTAATTAGTAAAAAATTCTACACCAATTACCCATAACATCATGACCACCTGCCTAATATTGTTTTGGTCATCCTTTTGCTGCCAAAACAGCCCTGACCCGTCAAGGCATGGACTCTACTAGATCCCTGAAGGTGTGCTGTGGTATCTGGCACCAAGATGTTAGCAGCAGATCCTTTAAAGGAGAAGTTCACTTCCAGAACAAAAATCTACTGATAATTTCCTCACCCCCTGGTCATCCAAGATGTTCATGTCTTTCTTTCTTCATTAAAGAAATGATGTTTTTTTAAGAAAACATTTCAGATTTTTCTCCATATAGTGACCTTCAATGGTGTCCTGGAGTTTGACCTTCCAAAATGCAGTTTAAATGCAGCTTGAAAGAGTAGTGTTTACGTTAGGTTAATATCTATGCATTGAAAATATAGTCAGTGAATGTTTTTTGGGGATTAATTGCAGCTCAGCCTCTTTCCTGTCCAGGCCTATACAGTGTTTCTATATTAATATTAAAAGCCATTTTGAATTGGATTCATTATTGGGGTTTGGAACTTAACTGTTTAATGTTAACTGCTTACATGATGTCATGAGGTCATGTGACCAACTGGCATCATGTAGAATTCTGAATTCTGTTCTGAACATCACCTGATGACGTACATAGCAACCATCCTCAGACCACCTTTAGCTATCGACAGAGAAACAGTGCCCCTTGTGTAACAGCGATTTTACACCATTTAGCAGTATTTTTACAGCATTTCACTGAGGTTTCACTGAGTTTAGCAGTATTTTACAGCGTTTAGCAGTATTCCACCACTTTTAACTGTTTTATACAATGGCTGCACTGTTTGTGAAAGATTTTCACCCTGAAGTATCAGAGGTGATACTTTCTAATAGATTTAGACCTGCAGGACACGTCCAATCTGTCCACATTTGCAGGGACAGGAAGACCGGCTCTCCTCTCAGATACGCGTACGTCAACTTTCGCTATCGAGATGACGGTAAAACAAACCTTTTCTTTTTTCTACACTGTTTCTTACCTGTTTTTGCAGCAGATTTAAGGCTACATGTGTAACTTCTGTAGTATTTTATAGTTTTACTATATGGATATGGTCATGTTTTAAATGGTACTAAAAAGATATGAAAAGATATTTGGATGAGTTATATATAGACTATAATAGACTTTAATTAAAAATGAATGGTTTATTTCTGTTCCCTCAGCTGAGAGAGCCATTGACATGTTCAGTTTTGAAATCCTCCTGGGGAGACCCATGCGTGTCATGTGGTCTAACTGGGAACCCACCGCCAAGCCCATCAAGGGAGGGAACATATTCATCAGGAACCTTGATTGGTCCATTGACTGCACCTCCCTGTTTGACACTTTCTCTGTGTTCGGGAGGATCGTGTCATGCAAGGTTCGAGCTTTGAGCTGTTATATATGAATATATATATCTGAATAGCTGAATATCTGTGTTTCATGATTAGTGTGTTGTTGTGTGTTGACACGCTGTGTTTCTCCTGCAGGTTGTGGAATCAAAAGGTTATAGGTACGTTCAGTACGAATCAGTGGAGGCGGCGGAACGGCTGAACGGAAAACTCCTGAACGACCGCCAAGTGTAAGTCACATGTAAATTAGTGTCTTTTTACCAGCCAGGGTTCAAATGTCAGGATTTTTTAAACTTTTTTAAACATTCCTTTTTAAACTAATTGCATTGAACTCTTTATATTGTCGAAACAGAGATTTGTTTGGTCTTACGAGGGTATTTCAGTCAACATCTGGTGGTAATTTTGCTGTCGAGGACATAACTTTTAACAGCAGGGTTTAGATTCTAAGTGCAGCTTCTCTGTTGTGTTACAGCACCATCGAGTACTTCAGGTCTTGGGAGGAGCCCAAGGTGGAGGCGCGCAGGGCCGAGGAGCCCAAGGTGGAGGCACACAAGGCTGAGGAGCCCAAGGTCGAGGCACGCAAATTTATCAAGAAGATTGACCACACCATCCACAGAAAGTGCCTGCGTAGAGCCCCACCATTACTGTACAATGTACCACCAAAACTGCGCCAACCAGTGCTGCCTCCCTGGTTCAAAAGGAGCACCCTTGAGACACCTTGCACAAAGGACACTGTCCAAAGCACCAAGGCATCTGCCTCAGAGGACATCAGCCAGATTGTCTACACTGCTGCCTCACAGATGGTCCAAGCCACTGGATCCCCTGCCCCAGTAAACAATGTGGAAGCTGTTGAAACTGCTGGCCCAGAGAACTCTGAGGAATCTGTTGAGACAGCTGCCTCAGAGGGATCTGTGGAAGCAGTGAAGACAGTGGCCTCAGATGACAGGGTGGAAGCAGTAGAAGCAACTGCACCAGTGGAAGCTACTGAGACAGCTGCCCCAGAGGAAACTCTGGAAGCTGTCTCAGATATCAGAGTTCCGGCTCCACTTCAGGTCCAAAACACAACAAAAAGCACCCACACACACAACAATAACAATATTCTGCATGCTTAATATTACATGCTAAAGATAGTGTATGAAGGATTATGGTACTAATCTAATTGTGTGATTATTATATTGTGTAGTAATATTATTATTATTATTATTATTATTATTAATAATAATAATAATAATAATAATAATAATATCCTGTGTTCCCAGGATGTACCTAAATTTCCACCACCCCAGAAGAGGCTGACGATCTGTATGTTAGAGTTAGCAGATTTAGTTGACCAGATCAAGATGGCCTGTGAATTTCACACACACACACACACACACACATCCGGCTCGTATACACTCCTGCTCTCCAGCTTAGCATTTTATTCCACTTTTATCATCACATGTCCACTGAAAACATGTACAAACTCCTGCTTTCAACTGCATTTGTTTTTAGTACTTGATATCAGTTCATAGAGAGTCTGAGCCCCACCACCCATGCTACCTGATCAGATGCCTCTGTTTCTGTTCTCTCTTGCTCTTTCACACACCTCACACACTTTCTCTCTCTCTTTGCAGATGATTACTTGCTTCCACTGGTAGCAGAAATCCACCCTGCTGATGCAAAACAAATCACTCTGATGCTTGTGCAAGGAGAAAACAATTTCAAGATCATGAACATGATTAGTGATCCCGAGCATTTGCAAGCCAAGGTAAGTGTACACACACACACACACACACACACACAGTCAAGAAATATACATTCAAGCAACATGGCAAGTGTTTCATATCAGATTCGTAAATATCTTTAACATGTTAGCTTTGGTCATTTGGAAAACAAAGCCCCACCCACTACTCCCTCAGTCCTCATGTGTGTGTGTGTGTGTGTACGTTTGTAGGTGGATAAAATGGACACCTTACTGCGGGCAAGAGAAACTGGTGTCAAGTTGGTGAGGATCTTTAATTAAAATTTCTGATATTGATTCATATTTAAATGGATCATTACAAAGGCGGACAGACAGACAGATACTAGTGAGTATAGATGGTGACATAATGAAGTTAGTGCCTCCACAGGAGCAGTCTGACACTTTCACGGTTGGCAAAAGGCAAGCTGTCAAGAACAAAGACAACAAATCACCTAAATATATTGTAACTGCAGGTATAAATGAACTGCAACACTCAGGGTTTCATAAATTTGGGGCAGAAGTGTAATGCCTACCTCAGGAACGAAGTTCTTCATTAGGCAGGGAGGCAACATGGGCTGGCAGAGTTTCTGAGGAATATAAAACTGCATCCTCTGCATTCTCTGACAAGCAAGGAAACCATGACCTCATTCACGGAGCCGAACCCCCTAGAGCGGCCGTTCTCTATCATCACCTTTATGTTTTTGATTATTCCAAACTGCACAAAGAACAAGCGCGGACCCTCATAACCCAGGTTCTCATCCATGTTCTTAACATAGAGATTCAGACCCTGGAGCAGAAGAGGCAGAGTTAGCATTCCTTTTGTGTGTGTGTACACATGTGTTTACCTGCTCAGTCTTCTGACTGAGCCCAGTCTGCCTCTCTACACTTGTCTGCCCTTATCCCACATCCAGCTTCTTGTGCACCTCTGCCTCACGATGATTGAAGGATTTGAAGTGCTCTATGGTGCTGTAACACAACAAACGTTGCTCTTAGAGTCTTTATCTAAACCCTGCTGTTAGAATGACATCTTTGCCAGCAAAATTACACCAGGAATTTGACTGAAACGCTCTCATAAAATCAAACAGAACCCTCTGTTTCAACAGTATATGGAGTTCAATAGACATCAAATGCAATTAGTTAAAGCACAAAAAAACCTGACACTTTAACCCTGGCTGGTAAAAACATACAATTTTACACATGGCTTACACTTTGCAGTTGTTTAACAGTTTTTCATTTAGCTGCTTGATGGCCATCTCCGCTGCCTCCACCTACTCATCCTGGGTGTCGTCCAGCACAGTGCCATGCGTGTGTCCATCTAGTGAGATAAAAATCACTGAAAAGAAGTTGGACTACTGGTCGGAAGGTTGTGAGTTCAAATCCCAGGTCCATGAAGCTGCTACTCATGAACCCCTCAGCAAGGCCCTTAACCCTCAATTTCTCAGTTGTCTAAAATGAGATAAAATGTTGCTCTGGATAAGGGCATCTGCCAAATGCCAGAAATGTAAATGAAAATATCTGAAACCTCCCTCTTCTCTCCTCACAATAATCTCGTGTCACAATATTCAAAACTCATGTCATGACGCAGGGCCACATATAGACAGACAACCACACACACTCACACCTACTGTATGAGGATTTAAGAATTACCTAATTACTCCTATTTAGAATTACCAGTCAGCCTATTGTACATGTGATTAGACTGTCATTGGTCTAGGAGTATGATTCTCGCTTCATTGCGAGAGGTCCCAGGCTCAGATCACGGATGAGCCCCCAATTTCATGTTACACCCCGTCTAGGGAAAAGGCGAAACAAGAAAGAGTCGATGACACAGGACAGTGTGGAAAAAAGGCATTAAAGTGGCATTTTAATGAAAACCTAGGGGTTTAGAGTACTACGGGGGAGTGTAGCTTCGGAAGCCGGCAAGGCCAAAATAACAAACAAAAACCCACAACCGTCCAGGATCTAAATACCCTGCTTCACAAAATAAAAATAAATATAAAAGACAAGTTCCTTCCCTAACTCCCTATCCAAAACAATCAATGAAGGATCCAATAAAGAAAATGGCATAAGTCTTCCTACATTCCCAATATCCCTTGTAGAACAATGTACAGTATTAAGAACAATTTTACAACAGGGAAATCCAGAGTCAAGGCCTGAAAACAGGCAGCAGGCCGTACTATAAAGAGTTGAGCTAATCACATTAGCAAACAGTCGGTTCCTTACCCTCAAACATTCAAACAAACACATGCTGTCTTAGCATATACCTAGATAGCTATTAGACAAGGCAGGGCAAATACAGAAAGGCAGCACAGGACAGAGCAAACACAGCAAGTGAGCACAAGGTTGAAGGCAGGAAGTGATGAAGGAGTCTTCTTATAGGTTGCATGGAGACTGGGGGAACCAATTAGGCTTCTTCCTAGACAGAAGACACAAACAACTTCCCAAACAAAAGAAAACACAGAAGTAATACCAAACAGGACATTATTGGGAGGAAACCAGAGTAAACCCACACAAGCACAGGGAGAACATGCAAACTCCACACAGAATGACCCCTGGATCTTCTTGTTGTGAGAAAACAGTGCTAACCACTAGGCCACCGTACTGCCCCCAGTGTAATTTTAAAACCTTTTTTTTAGTGTTTTTTTTACTTTAATTTGAGACTTGAGTACATTTTGGATGGATTCCTCTTTTAGTAAAGATTTTGACATTAACTATAATTTTTAAAGTCTACTTTAAATTATAGTTTTTTAAACTTTTTTTTTTAACTATACTTTTTTTTAAAAAATACGTTCTGACCACATCCTACATATTCCTCAGACTTTACCACTGTATCTGCTGATGCTGATTGGACACTGCAAGGCTCCCAGGCTGAGACCCGCCCAAAGTGACATCATCACCCAGGGTCACGTTTGGCACATGTGTCTGCTGTTGAGACACGGTGCCATTATGCAGGTGCAGCCTGTAGATCTCCCAGTGCTACTGTAAATACACAAAGAACATCAACTGTCAAAATACACTCGTTGTGTGTAGTACCCTATACTACAAATGGGTAGGGTTTCTCTTTGCTCTCAAAACAGCCTTCCATGGTAGATTCTGTTCCATGTTGATGTGACTGCATCATGTAATTCCTGCAGGTCCTTCAGGTGCATGCTGTGAATCTCCTGTTCTACTACATCCAAGTCCACATTCTACTGGATTCAGATCTGGTGACTAAAAACCAATAAAGAACCCTGAACTCATTGCCATGCTCATGAAACCAGTTTGAGACAACTTTAACTTTCTGAGGCTGTGGCATTTAAGCAGCCCAGCAGGCCCAATGTGCCATAAAAACATTTCCCACACCGTTGCACCACCTCCACCAGCCTGAACTGTTTTAAATAGTAGATTATAGAAATGACTTTAAACCTCTCTTTTCTCTCTCTTGAAGTGAACATGATTGCATGTAGCCAGTTCACCTGATTGCATGTTTTGGGGAGCAGGGAGGAGGAAGAAACTGACACAAACATGATCATGTAGATCATGTGGATTGGGATTACATTTTTTTATGTGCTACAGAAATTTGGTTTTGGCAACACATTCATTTCCTGGATTAAAATTTTATATTCCTTCCCAGTCTCCTCAGTTTGGACAAATGGAGTATCTTCCTCTTATTTCCCCTTGAAACGCGGCACAAGACAGGGCTGCCCACTTTCACCTTTGCTTTTTGCATTGGTAATTGAACCCTTAGCAATTGCCATTCATACTGAACAATTGGGAGAGCTGGTACAGTTCACAAAATCTCAGAATGATTTTGGTCGCTGGTCAGCTCTCCCCATTTCTCTGGCTGGTCGTTTAAACTCAGTAAAGATGAACATTTTGCCTAGATTTCTGTATTTATTTCAGTGTGTTCCAATTTTTATATCTAAAACTTTCTTTAAGACTTTAAAACAACATATCTCATCTTTTATTTGGAACAAATGACCAGCCAGAATCTGCGGGGAAATACTTTAAAAACCAAACTGCCCTTCAAAATTTCTTATTTTACAACTGGGTGACAAATATACAATCTACACTGTTCTGGTTTCAGAGTCATTTCGGACTCTGTGATTGGGTCCCAGATTGAGTCAGTGTTGAAGAGGGTTCTTGCTCCCCAGTCTCACCATCCTGACCAGCTGCACTACTGTGTGGTCCTCTTACTGCCATCTCACGTTTTCCTAACAGTAATTCCATTGTCCGGCAATTATTTCTACAGTTGTCAATGATATCTACATTGATAATATTTTTCCTAGCTTTTCTAACACAAAAATTCCCCCTTCTGTTCATGTTTTTAGATATTTTCAGTTCCAAAACTTTGTAAAAAAGTCATTTCCCAACTTTTCGAATCTTCCACAAAAATCCCATCTAGATCAAATTCTTGAAGTACCTTTAGATAAAATCGATGTATTGTCTACTCTATACAGGCTGATCTCCTCTATTTCTACATTTAAAATGTTTAAGGTAAGGCTTAACCCTTGTATTTACCTCCCATTTATTATAAACTTATTCACTCCGCATGCCAAATTGACCAGGTCACCATTTTTTTTTTTTTTTGTTTTTTTGAAAGTTTGCATTTCCTTACAACTCTTAATAATTATCCACAACACTTCTTTTTTTCTTTCACACAGATTTTGTTTTACATTATGCGTTATTTTTATTTTAGATTATGCATTATTAAAAACAAACTGGTCCATCTGTGGTGAAAAACACTGGTAGCTGTGGTTGCTAGAACTTTCCAAAAATGATTGTTACTGTTTATATATATATATATACAGTATATCACTCATGGGATCAATAAAGTCTATCTATCTATCTATCTATCTATCTATCTATCTATCTATCTATCTATCTATCTATCTGTCGTGTTTCTAGTCTCTTGTATCATTATTCTTTTATTATTATAAAAGTTCAATAAACAGGTTCCGCAAAAGGAAAAAAAACAGAAAATGACTGAAATAAAGGAATGAAAGTTACATAGTGTTATTGGAATCTCCTTCAGTATATGTTAAACATTCTCCTTACAGAAAGTTTCAGCATTACAGTAGTTCTATGTATTCAGTATTTCTTTACATCACTGCATTTAAAAAGTATAAATTTTAATGTCAATACTGCACATAATTCTCAAATAAAAGTCTATCCAGCTGTTATGCAGAAGTCTGTAATAATGTTTCTCTTAAGCGTTTTAATTAAAATCTATAGTTTGGTGTGATTTATACACATGGGTTTGTACATCATGACTTGGACGCTTTATTATGTCCATTTTATGATGAAACAGCAAAAGAATTTGAAAATCATCTGTCATTTTCTGATCATGATAAATATCAACACAACTAGACTGAAATATACAGGTAAGATATCTACTGGTTTCCTGTCAGGGTTGTGGACTGTTTTCTGGCCACTAGAGACCCCCACTGCCTTTTTGTTGGTTTCCAGTCTCTGTCATTATGTCTAATAGGTGTCCCCTGTGCTTTGTTTAGGTTTGTGTATTTAAGTCACAGGGACCTTCAAAGATGATGAAAATACTCAGATCTGTGTCTCAGCAGAATCTTGCCTCTTAGGTCTACAAGGTTTTTTTTGCTATGACTGTTAATGATGTTTTAGAAAAATCTCAAGTGTGATCAGTGGAAATCACATGTACCTAAGCTATAATTTTAGCACCACAGATAATTAACTTTCTTTAATTAACTTACCTACTTAAATGTGTTATTCCAAAACCTTATGAAAACCTGTTTATGAGTTCAATCCATTTTAGAGTATGACTGTAACGTTATAAAATGAGTGAAAAATCAAGGGGTCTGTTTACTTTCTGAATGCACTGTACCTTTTCATTATAATGGTAAGACAGTCATTGACAGCTGCAGAATGCTCAATAATCCTCCAACATCCAATCACCATTTAAAACTTGACACTCGAGGCCACAACACAATGATGGGCATCAAATTCCACCCAGTCTGAACAATGCATCAGGCAGAAAAGTCACTGTTTATTCCACATGCCATTTATGATACAGATGAGTTTAACAGGAAGATAAAGAAATTAGTTCATTCATTCATTCATGAAATACTGATACACTCTGTACTTAAAAAAATCACATAAGAATTTATTTGCATTTTGCACCATGACACTGATAGTCCAATTGACAACCATTGATATATTTTAATACTTTTCAGGTAAAAGTTCTGACATCTGATCTAAAAATTAGAAATTAGCAATTAGGATCATTAGTATCATATTTGTCTTCAGAGTAATTAACTGATCATTTTTTGAATATGACCAATATCCTGACTTTAGACATAACAATTAAGTCACATGTATATATGTAAATGTATTAGTGTACATGTCTGCTTTGTTCATTGCACTAAAACAACCATTTAATGAAACGCGATGAAATGAAATGGATATGATTTTATACATTTTTTTTATTATATTACTTTCATGCAAATGTCACAGTACTCTGAACACCTATAGTGCTAAAGGCAGCTACAAGCTATTCATCCATTCATCAACTAATGTTTAGATTGGTTTATCACCAGTCTTCTATCATGTCTTCTTTTACATTTATTTCATTTACAAGCAACAACAACACTCTATTCACCTTTAGAGTTTAAGATACTGGGAACTCTTTATATACAATTGTCCTGATGTGAAGGAAAACTCACACGAACCAGTGAGTTAAATGCTTAGCTAGCCAGGCTGCAAATATAAACATGCAAAATAATAAGACACAGACCACACAACATTTCAGTCACAACCTTACAAGCAGCATATTCTCAGCAGCTACTAATGAACTAATAGAGGTGTAGATGACATTTATATAATATTTACTGATATTCATACCTCTGGAGGAAACAAGGCACTGCTCATCATCTGGCCGGTTGTAACCCCTAATAACACAGTGGGATGTTTGTACATAGCAGGGACTGGGAGGAGGAATGAAGAGAAACGTGAAACAGTTACAAAACATATACTTATAAGTTACACTCATACAGTATGTGAAAAACTATACTTTTTGTTATGGTGTTTTTTGTAGAATTTATTTAATTTCAGAATAAGGGTGTAACCTATTAAAAAACAAGGAAACGAACAGTTTTGAATACTTTCTACAATATATCAATGTCCCATTTTATATACATATTACAGATGCAGGTCTACAATACATGTTTTTTCCCATTCAAGATCGGATGCTTCCCAGATGGGGAGAGTAAGCATGAGATTTGTGTGGAGTTCTTTTCACATTTCTCCTTTCTCTCTTCTGTCTTCACAGTAACCTTTGTACTCATTCACTCTAACACTAATTTAGGGACACAAATAGCAGAGACCATGGATATGACTAAGCAAGCCTATTATGTCAAACCATAATAAAACAACTCACCTTGAAGAAGCCTGTTTGAAGTTACATTACCCTCCATTAGAATTTAGCTTGCATTTAGAAGGATGTACTGTTATGGCTAGCTCGGCAGTGAAAGACCTGGGTGTAATATTAGACAGCAACTTGTCCTTTGAAAATCATATTTCCACTATTACTAAAACAGCCTTCCACCTTAGAAATATTGTCAAGCTTAGGAACATTTTATCTGTATCTGATGCAGAAAAGCTAGTTCATGCATTCATGACCTCCAGACTGGACTATTGTAATGCATTACTAGGTGGTTGTCCTGCATCTTCAATAAACAAGTTTGAAGAATGCAGCTGCCAGAGTTCTTACCAGATCAAGAAAATATGATCATAAAACCCCAATATTATTATCCCTGCACTGGCTACCTGTTAAGTCTAGAATTGATTACAAACTAGCACTACTTACATACAAGGCTCTAAATGGTTTAGCTCCCACGTATCTAACCAGTCTTCTGACATGCTACAATCCACCACGCTCTTCAAGATCACAAAACTCTGGACTTCTGGTAGTTCCCAGAATATTAAAGTCTACAAAAGAAGGTAGAGCGTTTTCGTATTCAGCTCCCAAATTTTGGAGTAGTCTTCCTGACAGTGTTTGGGGCTCAGACACATTCTCCCAATTTAAAAGTAGATTAAAGACATATCTCTTTAGCCTGGCATAAACATAACACACCCAATAACCTTGTACTCCAGTACATCTGATCAAATGCACATTATCATCTAGTCCTGCTAATATTACGAATGCTAATTCCTTTCCACCTGTTCCTTTTTTTACCCATCCCGAGGCATCTGCAGATTGTGCCAGCTCCAGTAGACAGAGGCCAACCCTGCGAGGATCCTGAGGCATCCAGAGATGGACCAACCTCAGCTGGATTCTGCTTCGTGAGGATTTGGGTATATCAAAGCAATGCTGCCAGCCCTATGTGGACTTTGAGGACGACAACAACCTCCTAATTAATACACACTAACATTCTACATCACACTGTAGACTGTACATAACTGCAGAAAGGACATTGTTCATATCACACTCTTCGGTGATTAGAATAATTTATAATCACACTCTCCGGTGTCATCCAAATGAGGATGGGTTCCCTTTAGAGTCTGGTTCCTCCCAAGGTTTCTTCCTCATACCATCTAAGGGAGTTTTTCCTTGCCACATGTCTCCACAGTCTTACTCACTAGGGATGATTTTGTCTAACATCTAGGACTTTTTACACTATGTTTTTTGTTTCTTATGTTCTGTAAATCTGCTTTGAGACAATGTTCATTGTTAAAAGTGCTATACAAAAAAAATGAATTGAATTGAACTGAATAGAACATGAATGCAGCCAGTCCATGATTTGTACCACTCAAAGGACACATTCATGAAGATTATGAAGAAGGGAAGCATCTTCCCTTCTAGCTGGTCACCAGATTTCCATGTAAGCCAGTCCTTTGCATGCAATGTTTTGACTTTGGCTCTCAGACAGTGTGGTGTAAATATATAATGGCCTTTTTTCTTGTCAAATAAGGATGTGGAGACACACTGGTGGATCAGAGAAATATAATATCTGCATTGTATTATTTATTTATTTGATCTGTTTTGAAGTAGTATTATAACAAGCGATAAATTATAGAACCATTAATTGAAATAATTATTCATCCCTTTCTTGTGAATCAAGCACGTGACTTAAATACACAAACCTAAACAAAGCACAGGTGACACCTATTAGACATAATGACAGAGACTGGAAACCAACAAAAAGGCAGTGGGGGTCTCTAGTGGCCAGAAAACAGTCCACAACCCTGACAGGAAACCAGTAGATATCTTACCTGTATATTTCAGTCTAGTTGTGTTGATATTTATCATGATCAGAAAATGACAAATGATTTTCAAATTCTTTTGCTGTTTCATCATAAAATGGACATAATAAAGCGTCCAATAGTCATGATGTACAAACCCATGTGTATAAATCACACCAAAATATAGA
The DNA here is from genome assembly GCF_019097595.1 of Hemibagrus wyckioides. Lineage (NCBI taxonomy): Eukaryota > Metazoa > Chordata > Actinopteri > Siluriformes > Bagridae > Hemibagrus > Hemibagrus wyckioides. Next base: position 139,005 of record NW_026690794.1, on the reverse strand, counting down.
TTTTAATTAAAACGCTTAAGAGAAACATTATTACAGACTTCTGCATAACAGCTGGATAGACTTTTATTTGAGAATTATGTGCAGTATTGACATTAAAATTTATACTTTTTAAATGCAGTGATGTAAAGAAATACTGAATACATAGAACTACTGTAATGCTGAAACTTTCTGTAAGGAGAATGTTTAACATATACTGAAGGAGATTCCAATAACACTATGTAACTTTCATTCCTTTATTTCAGTCATTTTCTGTTTTTTTTTCTTTTGCTGAACCTGTTTATTGAACTTTTGTAATAATAAAAGGATAATGATACAAGAGAATAGAAACACGATAGATAGATAGATAGATAGATAGATAGATAGATAGATAGATAGATAGATAGATAGATAGATAGATAGATAGATTTTATTGATCCCATGAGTGATATACTGTATATATATATATAAACAGTAACAATCATTTTTGGAAAATTCTAGCAACCACAGCTACCAGTGTTTTTCACCACAGATTATTGTTATATGTTTATTGAACTTTTATAATAATAAAAGAATAATGATACAAGAGAGTAGAAATAGATAGATAGACTTTATTGATCCCATGAGTGATATACTGTATATACACTATATTGCCAAAAGTATTCGCTCACCTGCCTTGACTCGCATATGAACTTAAGTGACATCCCATTCCTAATCCATAGGGTTCAATATGACGTCGGTCCACCCTTTGCAGCTATAAGAGCTTCAGCTCTTCTGGGAAGGCTGTCCACAAGGTTTAGGAGTGTGTTTATGGGAATTTTTGACCATTCTTCCAGAAGCGCATTTGTGAGGTCACACACTGATGTTGGACGAGAAGGCCTGGCTCTCAGTCTCCGCTCTAATTCATCCCAAAGGTGTTCTATCGGGTTGAGGTCAGGACTCTCTGCAGGCCAGTCAAGTTCATCCACACCAGACTCTGTCATCCATGTCTTTATGGACCTTGCTTTGTGCACTGGTGCACAGTCATGTTGGAAGAGGAAGGGGCCAGCTCCAAACTATTCCCACAAAGTTGGGAGCATGGAATTGTCCAAAATGTCTTGGTATGCTGAAGCATTCAGAGTTCCTTTCACTGGAACTAAGGGGCCAAGCCCAGCTCCTGAAAAACAACCCCACACCATAATCCCCCCTCCACCAAACTTTACACTTGGCACAATGCAATCAGACAAGTACCGTTCTCCTGGCAACCGCCAAACCCAGACTCGTCCATCAGATTGCCAGATGGAGAAGCGCGATTCGTCACTCCAGAGAACGCGTCTCCACTGCTCTAGAGTCCAGTGGCGGCGTGCTTTACACCACTGCATCCGACGCTTTGCATTGCACTTGGTGATGTATGGCTTGGATGCAGCTGCTCGGCCATGGAAACCCATTCCATGAAGCTCTCTGCACACTGTTCTTGAGCTAATCTGAAGGCCACATGAAGTTTGGAGGTCTGTAGCGACTGACTCTGCAGAAAGTTGGCGACCTCTTCGCACTATGCACCTCAGCATCCGCTGACCCCGCTCCGTCAGTTTACGTGGCCTACCACTTCGTGGCTGAGTTGCTGTCATTCCCAAACACTTCCACGTTTTTATAATACAGCTGACTGTTGACTGTGGAATATTTAGGAGCGAGGAAATGTCACGACTGGATTTGTTGCACAGGTGGCATCCTATCACAGTTCCACGCTGGAATTCACTGAGCTCCTGAGAGCGACCCATTCTTTCACAAATGTTTGTAAAAACAGTCTGCATGCCTAGGTGCTTGATTTTATACACCTGTGGCCATGGAAATGATTGGAACACCTGATTCTGATTATTTGGATGGGTGAGCAAATACTTTTGGCAATATAGTGTATATATATATATAAACAGTAACAATCATTTTTGGAAAGTTCTAGCAACCACAGCTACCAGTGTTTTTCACCACAGATGGACCAGTTTGTTTTTAATAATGCATAATCTAAAATAAAAATAACGCATAATGTAAAACAAAATCTGTGTGAAAGAAAAAAAGAAGTGTTGTGGATAATTATTAAGAGTTGTAAGGAAATGCAAACTTATCCAAACCCTGGTGTCTATCTGACCACAGCATCTCTCTGACAGCTTTTCCTCCATATTTAGAGCTGATGCTGCTTTGAACTCTGAAGTTTCTTCCTCATGGTGCGTTAGTTCCTAAGTCTCATCTATGAACTAATCACTTGATCACCTTTGTGAATTAACTTGAACATGTACAATTAAAATCATATCTTGTGCTTCACTTGTTATCAGTTTATTTGACATTACAACAACACCAGATCATTAGTTATACAGATTTAACAGGTTTAGACTGTTGGCTAGAAAGTATTTGCTTGTGAGAGAAAAACAGTGTAATTACTTCTGAACACCAAGGTTCCAGCTGAGGGAGAATTTCTACAGTGTAATTATATGAGAAATAAATCAGAAATGCTTATGACGTGTTATAAAAAAAAAAAGAAGACACTTGAGACACGAGTATTGAACAAATAAATAATTTATTAACTATTTAGAACTATTTACAAGCAATGATGAACTATAAACTTATTACAGATAATATATTTTATACCACAACGAAATGCCCGAATGTAATTGAAATAAGGTGTGCATAATTTTAAAATATTTTAGTACGATTCCTTACTTAGCATTATTTTAGCAGCATTTATTATATGTTAAGATTAATATTAATTATTTCCATAATAAAAGTGCATTCACAGGGACGTGTATGCCAGACATAATCAGAGACTATGAATGAATTTAAAAACTGATTATCGTTTAATAAAGTGTTGTGACAATTTTTTATGAAATGCTTATTTAACATTAATGTTTAATAAATAAAACAAAAACAAATCGCTGTGGTATAAATATCTTAATAATCTCTAAACTTGCTGGTGGGGGTGTTTAGGGGGTTTAGAAGGGGAAGAGAGGGGGGTTTGGGGGGTGGGAGTACACTACATTTGTATAACTTAAAAAAATCTTAATCTTAAAGATGTAATATTTACATATTTACAGCAATGCATAATTTAACACCAAATTTAACACCAATAAACACCAAACACCAAAACAACAGAACAATAAAAAAACAACATTAATAATCTAAAAATTCTAAACATTTAACAAAATCAAAATACATATGAAAAATACAAAAACCAGCAGACATTTTATTTTAACTAGATGCCATGACTACTTCAATGATGCCACAGTTATATCATTAAAATGGTTTACATTTATAGATTATACTAGGGATAAGACTAATGCTGAAATCTAGGGGTGAAATACTTACCACACATACTTACCACAGATACATACCTTACATCATGAATACGAGGTGATGAATATGAGGTGAAGACTGAGCTTTTTAAAGTTACATCTCACTCACATAAAACCTTACAAACCTACTGGGGACTAGGACATCCCTCCCGATGAAATCCACATCCCCATCAGGTTCCACACGCTGCCGTCTACTCAGAGGGGCTTCTTGATAGCCATCCTCTTCGTCCCGCCTCCTCCTTATGCCCCGGCGTCGGAAAGGAGTCATCATTGTGGCAGGAACATAGCCCCTATCATCCACAATGTTGTTGAGGCTGATTTCATAATAAGGCAGCAAATGATATCTTGTCAAGGGTAAGGTCCTGACAAGGGATGGGGTCCTGAGAGGGGATGGTCTCCTCACAGGGGATGGGCTCCTCACAGGGGGTGGGATCCTGACAGGGGATGGGCTCCTGACAGGGGATGGGCTCCTCACAGGGGGTGGGGTCCTCACAGGGGATGGGCTCCTCACAGGGGGTGGGGTCCTCACAGGGGATGGTCTCCTCACAGGGGGTGGGGTCCTGACAGGGGATGGTCTCCTCACAGGGGGTGGGGTCCTGACAAGGGATGGATTTCTCACAGGGGATGGGGTCGTGAGATGGGATGGGCTCCTCACAGGGGGTGGGCTCCTGACAGGGGATGGGCTCCTGACAGGGGGTGGGCTCCTCACAGGGGATGGGGTCCTGAGAGGGGATGGGTTCCTCACAGGGGATGGGGTCCTGACAGGGGATGGGCTCCTCACAGGGGGTGGGGTCCATATAGGAGAGAGGCCTCTCATAGGTGGGGATGGACTTCTATCAAGGGACGGGTTCCTCGTCGAAACCTCATATTCACCACCATCTCCAGCTTCATTCTGCTGAGCAGGCCGGCTGTCATCGTCCTCGTAATCGCTGAGCTCTCTGTTGTAGTTGAGCTCATCTTGCGGAAACACAAACGTCTCCCTCCGACTCCCTGTGTCAAAGAAGATGAACAGACAATGCAACACATCTATTAACATCTCAAAAGAAAGCAGAAACCTTCATTTTAATAGCACTGTGTATGTTTTATAAAGCAGCAAAGCCTCACTATCAAAACAAGAAGTATTTACACACGTTATATTACTGTAATCTTCCTGTAAAAGTGCATTAAAAACTCAGTATTTACATTTAAGCTGCATTTATAGGTGTTATACGGGGCTCTTCCAGTATCACGGCTTCACTGTTAGTCACACTGGGCATTTATTTCAATGCTTAAAAATATCGTGTCTCCTCTCAAAAATTCGCTCTTTATCATAAATTACACTACTCCTAACTATTTTATTCACGACAGCTAGAAACAAAGCCTTGCTGAACAGAACTGAAACAAACAGCTTGATATTTTTACCTAAGCTGCACTCTACATTGCCACACTAGCTCCATTTATTTGTACCGATTGGTTTTGTTCAGCTAGCTGCCTTTCCTCACAGCCCCTTTCTCTCTCCGCTTTAACAACTCGACAAACACGGACAATGAAAAATCCTTAAAATAATATGTTACTTCATGTTATTATAAGCATTTTAACTCATTCTATTCACTCCATCAAAAAAAACAAACTATGAACACTGAAAAACAATTACTTAGCTACATGCTAACTAGCCGTCTAGCTAATGTTTACTAACACTCCTCGACTTGACTTAGTAAACTTTAGCAAACGTTAAATAAACATTGGGACTTTTATGAAAAGCTGATGTTAACATATCTGAAAACATGAACACTGTTCTTCTTCCCTGCTCGTTTCACTGGAGTCTGCCGCTTTGTCCGCTAGCTTTAGCATACTGATCGTGTCCGTAAAACGATTAGCCAAATAAAGATTAGCCGAACAGAATTTCTCAAACCATCTAATCATATAAAACGATATTCCTGATTGCGGTTTTTTGTAATAAGGCGGTGTTTAAAAGACTTTATACTTAAGTGAAAAAGAGGAAACTCAGTAACTCACCGTTCCAGGGGTCGTACAGTCCGCTCCATCCGGGCTCGGGATCCACATCCTGGTGCTGAGGCTCGGCTCCTCCCCCGAAGTTCATCATCGCTGCGCTGTAGAGTCGGTGTAGGAGTCAAATCCAGTAGTGGAGTAAAGAGAAATCCGAAAGGTGTGAAGCAAAAATGCCAAAAGATAATCCAAATCTTGCGACCTTCAGAACCGCAACACTTTAGGATTTAAAAGTAAACACTCCACAGAAACTAGATCACGTGACACTGCAGCGTGACAAGCGCATGCGCAGACCTCCGTGATTCCCCTCACTCATACTGACGAATAGATATATAAATAAAAAAGGTCTGTTTCTAAATGTCTGAGCTTTTTTTCTTTTTACACATGCACACATATTGTATGAGTTTTGAATAGTAAAGTATATATTATATATAAACTGATATATGCCATAACATTATGACCACTTGCCTAATATTGTGTTTGTCCCCCTTTTGCTGCCAAATCTGCCCTGCAGCCCTGCTCCATAGAGGTGTGGTCTCCTCTAGATCCCTATATGTATGTAATTTTATATATATATATATGACAAATGAAGTGAATAATTATCTGAACTAATTATCTTATCATGGCACCTCTTTGTGGGTGGGATATATATTAGACAGTAAATGAACATTTTGTCCTCAAAGTTGATGTGTTAGATGCAGAAAAAAAGGGCGAGTGTACGCATTTGGGCGACTTGACAAGGGCCAAATTGTGACGGCTAAACGACTGGATCAGAGAATCTCCAAAACCACAGCTCTTGTGGGGGTGTTCCAGGTCTGCAGTGGTCAGTATCTAAAGTGGTCCAAGGAAGGAACAGTGGGGAACAGACAGGGTCATGGGCAGCCAAGGCTCATTGATGCACATGAGGAGCGAAGGCTGGCCCATCTGATCTGATCCCAAAGACAAGCTACTGTTGCTCACCTTGCTGAAGTTAATGCTGGTTCTGATAGAAAGGTGTCAGTGGATGACGGGTCAGGGCTGTTTCAGCAGGTGGTCACAATGAACCAAAATTTGCTCCTTCCTGATTTTTTTCCCCCACATTTGTCACACTTAAATGATTCAGCTCATCAAGCAAATTATTTTTTATACAAGGATAACCCAAGTAAATACAAAATGCAGTTTTTAAATTATATCATTTCTTAAGGGAAAAAAGCTGTCCAAACCTGCCTGGTTTGCCTATGTAAAAAAGTAATTTCCCCCACACTAATAACTGGCTATGCCACCTTCAGCAGCAACAACTGCAATCGAGCATAAATGATAACTGGCAAGGAGTCTTCCACATCACTGTAGAGAAAATTTGGTCAACTCTTCTTTGGAGAATTGTTTTAAAGAAAACCAATCAGACCCTACTGTAGGTCTACATGCAGCCATAAGCCAAGGATGCCATACTGCTCTCTGCATCACACACTCATGCAGAAACACTCTCATTACTCTGTACTTAAATACACAAACCTAAACAAAGCACAGGTGACACCTATTAGACATAATGACAGAGACTGGAAACCAACAAAAAGGCAGTGGGGGTCTCTAGTGGCCAGAAAAAGTCACAACCCTGACAGGAAACCAGTAGATATTTTTCCTGTATATTTCAGTCTAGTTGTGTTGATATTTAACATGATCAGAAAATGACAGATGATTTTCAAAGTCTTTTGCTGTTTCATTATAAAATGGACATAATAAAGCCTCCAAAAGTCATGATGGACAAATCAATGTGTATAAATTACACCAAAATATGGATTTTAATTAAAACGCTTAAGAGAAACATTATTACAGACTTTTGCATAACAGCTGGATAGACTTTTATTTGATAATTATGTGCAGTATTGACATTAAAATTTATACTTGATTTGGATTGGTCAGAAGGTGTTCAGCATGGCCCTGATAGCAGTTCAGGTTTCAAATCAAATCTCTCTTTTTTAAGAATGACCTCTGTCTGATTATTGTTTCTCTAAAAACTCCAATCATTTAACCCTCCTGTTATCTTCGGGTCAGTTTGATCCGCTGTAAAAAGTACTCAAGTACTTTTTTTTTTTTAAGTGCAAAATATATGTTAATGTGTTGGAAACAACCTTTATCTAAAGGTACTTCAAGAATTTGATCTAGATGGGATTTTTTGTGGAAGATTCGAAAAGTTGGGAAATTAGTTTTTAACAAAGTTTTGGAACTGAAAATATCTAAAAACATGAACGGAAAGGGGAATTTTTGTGTTAGAAAAGCTAGGAAAAATATTATCAATGTAGATATAATTAACAACTGTACAAATAATTGCCGGACAATGGAATTACTGTTAGGAAAACATGAGATGGCAATTTGGTTTTAAAAGTATTTCCCCGCAGATTCTGGCTGGTCATTTGTTCCAAATAAAAGATGAGATGTGTTGTTTTAAAGTCTTAAAGAAAGTTTTAGATATAAAAATTGGAACACACTAAAATAAATACAGAAATCTAGGCAAAATGTTCATCTTTACTGAGTTTAAACGACCAGCCAGAGAAATGGGGAGAGCTGACCAGCGAGCAAAATCATTCTGAGATTTTGTGAACTGTACCAGCTCTCCCAATTGTTCAGTATGAATGGCAATTGCTAAGGGTTCAATTACCAATGCAAAAAGCAAAGGTGAAAGTGGGCAGCCCTGTCTTGTGCCACGTTTCAAGGGGAAATAAGAGGAAGATACTCCATTTGTCCAAACTGAGGAGACTGGGAAGGAATATAAAATTTTAATCCAGGAAATGAATGTGTTGCCAAAACCAAATTTCTGTAGCACATAAAAAAATGTAATCCCAATCCACATGATCTACATGATCATGTTTGTGTCAGTTTCTTCCTCCTCCCTGCTCCCCAAAACATGCAATCAGGTGAACTGGCTACATGCAATCATGTTCACTTCAAGAGAGAAAAGAGAGGTTTAAAATCATTTCTATAATCTACTATTTAAAACAGTCCAGGCTGGTGGAGGTGGTGCAACGGTGTGGGAAATGTTTTTATGGCACATTGGGCCTGCTGGGCTGCTTAAATGCCACAGCCTCAGAAAGTTATTAGTGTATTAGTGCCGATCTTTAAGATTAAGGGTGACGTGCAGAGTTGCAGCAACTATAGGGGGATAAAGTTGATGAGCCATACAATGAAGCTATGGGAAAGAGTAGTGGAAGCTAGGTTAAGGAAGGTAGTGGAAATTTGTGAGCAGCAGTATGGCTTCATGCCCAGAAAGAGCACAACAGATGCAATTTTTGCTCTGAGAATGTTGATGGAGAAGTATAGGGATAGTCAGAGAGAGTTGCACTGTGTGTTTGTAGACTTGGAGAAAGCGTATGACAGGGTGCCAAGAGAAGAGCTGTGGTACTGTATGAGGAAGTCAGGAGTAGCAGAGAAGTATGTCAGAGTGGTGCAGGACATGTATGAGAGGAGCAGGACAGTGGTGAGGTGTGCTGTAGGGCAGACAGAGGATTTCAAAGTGGAGGTGGGACTGCATCAGGGATCGGCTCTGAGCCCCTTCCTGTTTGCTATGGTGATGGACCAGTTATCAGAGGAGGTCAGACGGGAGTCTCCTTGGACAATGATGTTTGCAGATGACATTGTGATCTCTAGTGAGAGCAGGGAGCAGGTGGAGGAAAACCTGGAGAGGTGGAGGTTTGCGCTGGAGAGACGAGGAATGAAACTCGGTCGTAGTAAGACTGAGTACATGTGTGTGAATGAAAGGGAGGGAAGTGGAACAGTAAGATTACAGGGTGAAGAGGTGAAGAAGGTACAGGAGTTTAGGTACTTGGGGTCAACAGTCCAGAGTAATGGAGAGTGTGGGATAGAGGTAAAGAAGCGAGTGCAGGCAGGTTGGAATGGGTGGAGAAAGGTGTCGGGAGTTCTGTGTGATAGAAAAATTTCAGCAAGAATCAAGGGGAAGGTGTAGAGGACAGTGGTGAGACCGGCCATGCTGTACGGTTTAGAGACAGTATCACTGAGACAGAGACAGGAGTCAGAGCTGGAGGTAGCAGAGCTGAAGATGTTGAGGTTCTCTTTGGGAGTGACCAGGTTGGACAGGATTAGGAATGAGTACATCAGAGGGACAGCTCATGTTGGAGGTTTGGGGGACAAAGTTAGTGAGGACAGATTAAGATGGTTTGGACATGTTCAGAGGAGGGAGAGTGAGTATATTGGTAGGAGAATGTTGGACATGGAGCTGCCAGGCAGGAGGAAAAGAGGAAGGCCAAAGAGGAGGTATATGGATGTAATAAATGAGGATATGAAGCTAGTGGGTGCAAGTGTTGGAGATGCAGAAGATAGGGATAGGTGGAGAGAGATGATTGGCTGTGGCGACCCCTGAAGGGAAAAGCCTGTCATCATAATACACACAAATAATCTCATCTCATCTCATCTCATCTCATCTCATCTGTTGTGCATTAATCACTAAAGTTAAAAGTAAAAGGTAATGTAAGAATGGAGTATTTAAAACCTTTTATATTCTTATACACAAATGCCTGACAAGATTTCATATCTTGCAGTGCCTTCTGCTGCCCTCTCCATACCACCTGAGTTCTTTCAGAGAGAACTTGCATCTACCAAGCAACAGGTGGAGGAGAAAAGACTGCAGAAACGTAAGAGGCCTGAAGCTCACCATCAGCTGACAAGATCATCAGCGTCTCTCTTCCTTCTATTATGGACATGTACTCCACATGCTGCATCCGTAAAGCAAACAGCATTGTGGACGACCCCACACACCCCTCACACACACTCTTCACCCTTCTGCCATCCGGAAAGAGGTACTGAAGCATTCAGACCCACACAACCAGACTGTTGAACAGCACACACACACACATATTTCTTGTTCACATGTACACGTCACTTTAATATTTGTATCTCTTTGCACTCACGGTCAAACACTATTCTTTTGCGTCAGCGTTATGTGTCTTGTTTGTCTGCACTGTCTTGTCTTGTCATCCTGTGCACTTATGTTGTATGTTTAGTTTCTAAAGAATGCACCTTGTAGTATAGTTGTATACTTGTAGTATAGGACCTCTGGTTCAGGAGGAACGTTGTTTCATTTCACCGTGTACTGCATCAGCTATATATGGTAATAAAGCTTCTTTGACTTTTGACCATGTCGGACGCCCGTGTAGGTTTTGTAAGATGGAACTAAAGCAGGGTCCGAACAGTCCACATATACACTACCAGTCAAAAGTTTGGACACTCCTTCTAATTCCATGGTCTTTCTTGATGTTTATTTCTTTCTACATTGTAAAACAATGCTGAAGGCGGCCGAAATCCAGAATAATGTCCTTTGAACAGTTGCTATTGAGACATGTCTGCTACTGATGCTCTGTAAAGCCTTCATAACGGCTCTAATCTGAGGTGCTGTTAATTGGTGATTTCTGAGGCTGGTAACTCTAAATGAACTTCTCCTCTGCAGCAGAGGTAAGTTTTGGTCTTGCTTTACTGGGATGGTCTTCATGTGAGCCAGTTTCATCATGTTGCTTGATGGGTTTTGCAAATGCACTTGACAATACTGTTCTTGCAAGAACTATTCCAGAACACCTGACCTTCGTGTCTTAAAATAACAACTGACTGTTTTTTGTTGTCGTTACATATGGATTACTTAAGTCCATGTGTGTTATTTCATAGTTTTGAAATCTCCAGTATTGTTCTAGGATGTAGAAAATAAATCCCTAAACAAAAAACATTGAATTAAAAGGTGTGTCCAAACTTTTGACTGGTAGTGTACACACACTTTTCTATATATTTTCAGATAGAATTTGTATTTATTTTTAGATATATTTTGTATATATTTTGTCTTTATTTTAATGTGTATTAAATTAATTAGTGTTTAAAGTTTGCAATAATATGTATATATGTGTGTGTGCAGTCTCTGGTGTGTGTTTTTTCACATTTTTTGTGACTTTTGTTTCGATTGCTCTTTAGTGTTAAAAATGTCAAATAAATAAATTGATTGATAAACACTGATTTCTTTGTTGTTGTGTCTCTATTTACAGAATTCATTATATATTATTCATAAATGTGTGTTTACATAAACTCTTTCATGAACTGCATGCTGTCTTTGTGCTTATAGTTCACAAAGCCGTATGCAGCATTTTTTTGTAGCATTGCAGCAATTTTCACTCAGTTAAAAAATTTCATTCATTTGCACTGAGTGGGATTCGTACCCCGTTCCTGACAAACGTTTTAATAAATTTAAATTGGCTGTGACATGAATTTACCACCTGGGACAGCAGCAGAAAAGCTTCAATTTCCAGTTTTCCAAGCTTCCAGTTTTGTAATAATTCAAGAGTGTGTATGTTACACAGACAATCTCTAAATAATTTAAAAGCCCAATTTGTTGTTCAATATTGTTTTAGGCTTTATATTGCGAAAAGTTAAATGGTAATGACTATTAGGCTCTGTGGCGTTATAGTTTGCTTGAGTTTTCAAAGTCAAATACTTTAAAAACATTATGCAAAAAAAACAAACCAACAACTGTATTTTATATATCAAACATGTAGATCTTGTATAAGCAAGAACACTGCTGTAATGGCAGCCCTGAACATTCAGACTAAAGCTTTTATCTTTCCTGGTTTCTGGAATGGCCATGTCCTGATTAGTGCATGTGTCCGTCTCTGATCCTGCAGCCCCTGACCCTGTATCTGACTGACCTGATCCTGTATCTGACTGATCTGAGCCTGTATCTGACCCTGTATCTAACTGACCTGAGCGTGTATCTGACGCTGTATCTGACTGACCTGAGCGTGTATCTGACGCTGTATCTGACTGACCTGAGCCTGTATCTGACCCTGTATCTGACTGACCTGAGCCTGTATCTGATCCTGTATCTGACTGACCTGAGCGTGTATCTGACGCTGTATCTGACTGACCTGAGCGTGTATCTGACGCTGTATCTGACTGACCTGAGCCTGTATCTGACCCTGTATCTGACTGACCTGAGCCTGTATCTGATTGACCTGACCCTATATCTGACTGATCTGAGCCTGTATCTGACTGACCTGAGCCTGTATCTGACCTTGTATCTGATTGACCTGAGCCTGTATCTGAGCCTGTATCTGATTGACCTGAGCCTGTATCTGACCCTGTATCTGATTGACCTGAGCCTATATCTGACCCTGTATCTGACTGACCTGAGCCTGTATCTGACTGATCTGAGCCTGTATCTGACTGATCTGAGCCTGTATCTGACCCTGTATCTAACTGACCTGAGCCTATATCTGACCCTGTATCTGACTGACCTGAGCCTGTATCTGACCCTGTATCCGACTGACCTGAGCCTGTATTTGACCCTGTATCTGGCTGACCTGAACCTGTGGACATGGTGATACAGGACTCTGATTAAGAGTCTGGGTTAATACAGAGATCAGAGTAAACACAAAGTGAATGACATTACTTTAAAGCTCTACATTTCATCATGATGAAACTGAACACATGAGCTTAGTGCTGTTAGCGCACTACTCTACTGTTTGAGCAACAATAATGTTATGCTATGATGCTAATGATTGTACAATGATACACTTGTCCAGTTCATTAAAATACTCTTTAGCATTTACACTCTTTAGCTTCCTAAAGATACTGTGACAGACACTAATGTTAGTGGATCGATCCCTGATTCTCGTCCGGCACCAAGACCGTGCTTCTGCTCCACATGTAGGGTTTAAGTCCTGCATATGCCATGAGAAAGACGGTGTATTTCTGACAGAGGGGTTACTGACCGGACAGCGGCACGAGCACGAGACCGTGAGCTGCAAAAGCACGTGCCGTGTCCAGTGTGCACATGCATGACCTTTAGCAAGAGTTTGTCCAAAAAAGCTGGAGATTAATGATCTGATCAAATCTATTAGTTCAGAAAGCTCCTGTATTGATTGGGTGTACTTCTGTCATGTTGTTGTAGTTTGTACATTTAGACTTCACAACCTTTAGTTCTGATCAGTTTTAATAGCAGCGATTATTAGTTAATAATTACTTAATTGATTATTAGTGTCTAGTTAGGGGTTTATTCACTGCTATTCAGGTGTTATTTACCAGCTGTGACTGAGGTCATGTGACTGACGGCGTGTGACTGACGTCATGTGACTGAGGGCGTGTTAGGACATGTGACTGAGGGCGTGTTAGGACATGTGACTGAGGGCGTGTTAGGACATGTGACTGAGGGCGTGTTAGGGCATGTGACTGAGGGCGTGTTAGGGCATGTTTCTACTTTGGAGACGACCACAGAGATCTGGGTTTGGTCCCTGCTTCCAGCGAAGTCTCCCGATTATTACACACACAATGTTAGTTAAATGAATGTGATTTCTATTTCTATGCTCTGTTGCAATCATATGCACAGGCTGTGAACACACTGTGCATTGTACACTGTCTGTGCATATGACATGACATTCATCCTGTGAATCACATTTATACCTGTGCACTGTTATACATGATCACACTGTAACACACACTGCACTGTTATACATGATCACACTGTAACACACACTGCACTGTTATACATGATCACACTGTAACACACACTGCACTGTTATACATGATCACACTGTAACACACACTGCACTGTTATACATGATCACACTGTGAAACACACTGCACTGTTATACATGATCACACTGTAACACACTACACTGTTATACATGATCACACTGTAACACACACTGCACTGTTATACATGATCACACTGTAACACACACTGCACTGTTATACATGATCACACTGTAACACACTGCACTGTTATACATGATCACACTGTAACACACACTGCACTGTTATACATGATCACACTGTAACACACACTGCACTGTTATACATGATCACACTGTAACACACACTGCACTGTTATACATGATCACACTGTAACACACATTGCACTGTTATACATGATCACACTGTGACACACACTGCACTGTTATACATGATCACACTGTAACACACGCTGCACTGTTATACATGATCACACTGTAACACACTGCACTGTTATACATGATCACACTGTAACACACACTGCACTGTTATACATGATCACACTGTAACACACATTGCACTGTTATACATGATCACACTGTGACACACACTGCACTGTTATACATGATCACACTGTAACACACACTGCACTGTTATACATGATCACACTAACACACACTGCACTGTTATACATGATCACACTGTAACACACACTGCACTGTTATACATGATCACACTAACACACTGCACTGTTATACATGATCACACTGTAACACACACTGCACTGTTATACATGATCACACTGTAACACACACTGCACTGTTATACATGATCACACTAACACACTGCACTGTTATACATGATCACACTGTAACACACACTGCACTGTTATACATGATCACACTAACACACTGCACTGTTATACATGATCACACTGTAACACACACTGCACTGTTATACATGATCACACTGTAACACACTGCACTGTTATACATGATCACACTGTAACACACACTGCACTGTTATACATGATCACACTGTGACACACACTGCACTGTTATACATGATCACACTGTAACACACACTGCACTGTTATACATGATCACACTGTAACACACACTGCAGTTATACATGATCACACTAACACACACTGCACTGTTATACATGATCACACTGTGACACACACTGCACTGTTATACATGATCACACTGTAACACACACTGCACTGTTATACATGATCACACTGTAACACACACTGCAGTTATACATGATCACACTAACACACACTGCACTGTTATACATGATCACACTGTAACACACACTGCACTGTTATACATGATCACACTAACACACACTGCACTGTTATACATGATCACACTGTGACACACACTGCACTGTTATACATGATCACACTGTGACACACACTGCACTGTTATACATGATCACACTGTAACACACACTGCACTGTTATACATGATCACACTAACACACACTGCAGTTATACATGATCACACTAACACACACTGCACTGTTATACATGATCACACTAACACACACTGCACTGTTATACATGATCACACTAACACACACTGCACTGTTATACATGATCACACTAACACACACTGCACTGTTATACATGATCACACTGTAACACACACTGCAGTTATACATGATCACACTAACACACACTGCACTGTTATACATGATCACACTAACACACACTGCACTGTTATACATGATCACACTAACACACACTGCACTGTTATACATGATCACACTCACCGCTTTAATAAAACTTCATTTTATTTCTTTCTTTTTTTCAACATAGGACAGAACTAGCAGTAACAGCCCTTGACACAGAATTACAAAAACTTAAAAAAAACTTATTATAAATGATAAAACTACTGCAATGGGCAGAAACAGAAGTGCAGAGTCAAATACTTTAAACACATTATGCAAAAAAAACAAACCAACAACTGTATTTTATATATCAAACATGTAGATCTTGTATAAGCAAGAACACTGCTGTAATGGCAGCCCTGAACATTCAGACTAAAGCTTTTATCTTTCCTGGTTTCTGGAATGGCCATGTCCTGATTAGTGCATGTGTCCGTCTCTGATCCTGCAGCCCCTGACCCTGAATCTGACTGACCTGACCCTGTATCTGACTGACCTGACCCTGTATCTGACCCTGTATTTGACTGACCTGACCCTGTATCTGAGCCTGAATCTGACTGACCAGACCCTGTATCTGACTGACCTCAGCCTGTATCTGATCCTGTATCTGACTGACCTGAGCATGTATCTGACGCTGTATCTGACTGACCTGAGCGTGTATCTGACGCTGTATCTGACTGACCTGAGCCTGTATCTGACCCTGTATCTGACTGACCTGAGCCTGTATCTGATCCTGTATCTGACTGACCTGAGCCTGTATCTGATTGACCTGACCCTATATCTGACTGATCTGAGCCTGTATCTGACTGACCTGAGCCTGTATCTGACCCTGTATCTGATTGACCTGAGCCTGTATCTGATTGACCTGAGCCTGTATCTGACCCTGTATCTGATTGACCTGAGCCTATATCTGACCCTGTATCTGACTGACCTGAGCCTGTATCTGACCCTGTATCTGACTGACCTGAGCCTGTATCTGACTGACCTCAGCCTGTATCTGATCCTGTATCTGACTGACCTGAGCGTGTATCTGACGCTGTATCTGACTGACCTGAGCGTGTATCTGACGCTGTATCTGACTGACCTGAACCTGTATCTGACGCTGTATCTGACTGACCTGAGCCTGTATCTGACCCTGTATCTGACTAACCTGAGCCTGTATCTGATTGACCTGACCCTATATCTGACTGATCTGAGCCTGTATCTGACTGACCTGAGCCTGTATCTGAGCCTGTATCTGATTGACCTGAGCCTGTATCTGACCCTGTATCTGATTGACCTGAGCCTATATCTGACCCTGTATCTGACTGACCTGAGCCTGTATCTGACCCTGTATCTGACTGACCTGAGCCTGTATCTGACCCTGTATCTGACTGACCTGAACCTGTATCTGACCCTGTATCTGACTGATCTGAGCCTGTATCTGACCCTGTATCCGACTGACCGGAGCCTGTATCTGACCCTGTATCTGACTGACCTGAACCTGTATCTGACCCTGTATCTGACTGATCTGAGCCTGTATCTGACCCTGTATCTGACTGACCTGAGCCTGTATCTGACCCTGTATCTGACTGACCTGAACCTGTATCTGACCCTGTATCTGTCTGATCTGAGCCTGTATATGACCCTGTATCTGACTGACCTGAGCCTGTATCTGACCCTGTATCTGACTGACCTGAGGCTGTATCTGACCCTGTATCTGACTGACCTGAGCCTGTATCTGACCCTGTATCTGACTGACCTGAACCTGTATCTGACCCTGTATCCGACTGACCTGAGCCTGTATTTGACCCTGTATCTGGCTGACCTGAACCTGTGGACATGGTGATACAGGACTCTGATTAAGAGTCTGGGTTAATACAGAGATCAGAGTAAACACAAAGTGAATGACATTACTTTAAAGCTCTACATTTCATCATGATGAAACTGAACACATGAGCTTAGTGCTGTTAGCGCACTACTCTACTGTTTGAGCAACAATAATGTTATGCTATGATGCTAATGATTGTACAATGATACACTTGTCCAGTTCATTAAAATACTCTTTAGCATAATAACAGGAAGTTTGACACGATACTACAATAGACACACATTTAAGAAACGGATTAATTAAATCTTCTCACTTGATTAAGACAGGTTCAAACACTAACCGGCAGAGTAGCGCGTCAGTGACGTCCCTTTACTGATAGGCTGTGATAGGGCAGTAGGTTGAGCAGTGGACCAATGGGGACTTTTATCCCGCCCCCTAATCTGCATAAAACTCTACGCGTGATTTTTGGAATAACAAACACTAGCATGCTGGAAAGAACAAACTAGCATCCTTGTGATTCACGTGTTTTATTTATTTTTACGAGTACGATATTTATGGTGCGGATTTGACGCTATATAAAACATTCAGGGCTGGATTAAACTCTTTCCGGTCTCGAGACCTATTGATAAGGATTAGCCCTAGCCACGCCCCTGGTTACCATGGAAATGTTCTGACATTACAGAATCAGAACAGTGACGTGGGACTGCTGAAGGGTTGATCATTTCTACTTTGGAGACGGTTCACACTTTCAGACTGAGGTAAGAGAGATTTTTTGTGTCTTCAAACTGACAAGTGTTTAAAATTCCAATTTAATGATCTAAATGAAAACATTATCCATTTAGTCAAAGTAGCTCTTAAAGGAAAACAGGTTGGAGAGTCCTGTTCTATAAAGTTCTGCTGTTGTTGTGTAGATTTGTAGCAGTTCAGTGAAGATGATGGCAACAAAGGTGATGAGAAAACACGTTAAGGTTTTTGTTCTAGTTCTCCTTTTTTATTATCGTCCTTTTAACACGTAGTTTCTCCCTAATACTAATTTAGCTAACATTAGCTAGTTCAGGCTAGCTACACACGAGCTAGTAGCAGAGACTGCGCCTTGTGCACTAGAAATGTACAGATTTCTGCTTCCTAAAGATACTGTGACAGACACTAATGTTAGTGGATCGATCCCTGATTCTCGTCCGGCACCAAGACCGTGCTTCTGCTCCACATGTAGGGTTTAAGTCCTGCATATGCCATGAGAAAGACGGTGTATTTCTGACAGAGGGGTTACTGACCGGACAGCGGCACGAGCACGAGACCGTGAGCTGCAAAAGTACGTGTCGTGTCCGGTGTGCACATGCATGACCTTTAGCAAGAGTTTGTCCAAAAAAGCTGGAGATTAATGATCTGATCAAATCTATTAGTTCAGAAAGCTCCTGTATTGATTGGGTGTACTTCTGTCATGTTGTTGTAGTTTGTACATTTAGACTTCACAACCTTTAGTTCTGATCAGTTTTAATAGCAGCGATTATTAGTTAATAATTACTTAATTGATTATTAGTCTCTAGTTAGGGGTTTATTCACTGCTATTCAGGTGTTATTTACCAGCTGTGACTGAGGTCATGTGACTGACGGCGTGTGACTGACGTCATGTGACTGAGGGCGTGTTAGGACATGTGACTGAGGGCGTGTTAGGACATGTGACTGAGGGCATGTGACTGACGTCATGTGACTGAGGGCGTGTTAGGACATGTGACTGAGGGCATGTGACTGACGTCATGTGACTGAGGGCGTGTTAGGACATGTGACTGAGGGCGTGTTAGGGCATGTTTCTACTTTGGAGACGACCACAGAGATCTGGGTTTGGTCCCTGCTTCCAGCGAAGTCTCCCGATTATTACACACACAATGTTAGTTAAATGAATGTGATTTCTATTTCTATGCTCTGTTGCAATCATATGCACAGGCTGTGAACACACTGTGCATTGTACACTGTCTGTGCATATGACATGACATTCATCCTGTGAATCACATTTATACCTGTGCACTGTTATACATGATCACACTGTAACACACGCTGCACTGTTATACATGATCACACTGTAACACACGCTGCACTGTTATACATGATCACACTAACACACGCTGCACTGTTATACATGATCACACTAACACACGCTGCACTGTTATACATGATCACACTAACACACGCTGCACTGTTATACATGATCACACTGTAACACACGCTGCACTGTTATACATGATCACACTGTAACACACGCTGCACTGTTATACATGATCACACTAACACACGCTGCACTGTTATACATGATCACACTGTAACACACGCTGCACTGTTATACATGATCACACTGTAACACACGCGGCACTGTTATACATGATCACACTGTAACACACGCGGCACTGTTATACATGATCACACTGTAACACACGCGGCACTGTTATACATGATCACACTGTAACACACGCGGCACTGTTATACATGATCACACTGTAACACACGCGGCACTGTTATACATGATCACACTGTAACACACGCGGCACTGTTATACATGATCACACTGTAACACACGCGGCACTGTTATACATGATCACACTGTAACACACGCGGCACTGTTATACATGATCACACTGTAACACACGCGGCACTGTTATACATGATCACACTGTAACACACGCGGCACTGTTATACATGATCACACTGTAACACACGCGGCACTGTTATACATGATCACACTGTAACACACGCGGCACTGTTATACATGATCACACTGTAACACACGCGGCACTGTTATACATGATCACACTGTAACACACGCGGCACTGTTATACATGATCACACTGTAACACACACGGCACTGTTATACATGATCACACTGTAACACACACGGCACTGTTATACATGATCACACTGTAACACACACGGCACTGTTATACATGATCACACTGTAACACACACGGCACTGTTATACATGATCACACTGTAACACACACGGCACTGTTATACATGATCACACTGTAACACACACGGCACTGTTATACATGATCACACTGTAACACACACGGCACTGTTATACATGATCACACTGTAACACACACGGCACTGTTATACATGATCACACTGTAACACACACGGCACTGTTATACATGATCACACTGTAACACACACGGCACTGTTATACATGATCACACTGTAACACACACGGCACTGTTATACATGATCACACTGTAACACACACGGCACTGTTATACATGATCACACTGTAACACACACGGCACTGTTATACATGATCACACTGTAACACACACGGCACTGTTATACATGATCACACTGTAACACACACGGCACTGTTATACATGATCACACTGTAACACACACGGCACTGTTATACATGATCACACTGTAACACACACGGCACTGTTATACATGATCACACTGTAACACACACGGCACTGTTATACATGATCACACTGTAACACACACGGCACTGTTATACATGATCACACTGTAACACACACGGCACTGTTATACATGATCACACTGTAACACACACGGCACTGTTATACATGATCACACTGTAACACACACGGCACTGTTATACATGATCACACTGTAACACACACGGCACTGTTATACATGATCACACTGTAACACACACGGCACTGTTATACATGATCACACTGTAACACACACGGCACTGTTATACATGATCACACTGTAACACACACGGCACTGTTATACATGATCACACTGTAACACACACGGCACTGTTATACATGATCACACTGTAACACACACGGCACTGTTATACATGATCACACTGTAACACACACGGCACTGTTATACATGATCACACTGTAACACACACGGCACTGTTATACATGATCACACTGTAACACACACGGCACTGTTATACATGATCACACTGTAACACACACTGCACTGTTATACATGATCACACTGTAATATACTGTGCCATGTCTACTGTGTATACTCTATAATAATGTATCATATGTCATTACCATACTGTTTATCCAAGTATATGTTTAGATTGCAATTTAGACTGTACAGGCTGATTACAGACTATATATAGAAGTATTTAAATTTGTACATTACATATTCTACTACAATGTCTGGAGCTGTACTCAAGAATTTCACTCACTTCTACATGTGTGGATGGTGATGTGACAATAAAGTGATTTGATCTGATCTGAGTTAAAACTACAGACAGCTGTTTACAGACACCAAACTCCTGAAATATCACCTGTGTGCTGTTTATTTTGTGGGCATGTACTCCAATAATACAGCATAAATATTTTAGTTTGTAGTGTTTCAATTAGAACTCCATCACCATATCATACAAAAATAATAATAAACATAATTTATTTAGAGTAAGCGCTCTGTGTGCTGCCATTGTCCAGTATAAAGTCCACTATGATTAACTCATGTTAATAATAAGAATATGAACAATAAAATAATTACAACACAGGACAGCTGTTCTAACTGTTAGATAAGCTTTATTTCAACTCCACTGATCAAAATGTTTGCTTACAGTTGCCTTTTAGTCCTACTGCCAACACGATTTTTCCATTTTCAGACAGTTCACATTTATCTATGACAAGAAGCAAGATATGCCACAAATGATCTAAAAGCACACCATCAGACTGAGCTTTGTCCAGCAACTTCCATGTACATTAGTGTCTTAAAAATCAATTTTAGCCACAGCAGTATGTCAGAGCTTGAGATGCATTTCCTCAAAACACCTGGAATCAGTTATAAATGTTGCCTGCACAGACAAAACAAGGACATTTTAAGACACATTGAGGCCATTTCTGTCAAAAATGAACACACTTAAATTAATACACTAGCCTTCAAAATAAGGGATGTACAAAACAGAAAAGAAATATATAAAAGGTGGACACTTTATAGCCTTGCTAAGGCCATAATAAAATATAGTGGGGTCCAAATGCCATTTTTTTCTAATTTAATACATTAATTTGTATTACAGATTATATTATTTGACAACAATTTGAAGTCAAATCTTTGAAATTTATGCAAGATGCCTTTCTGAGTTTCTAGCATTTAGCATGTTGCCTTTTTTGCTTTAAATGAGTGTGTGCATGTGAGCTGCATGGACACCACAAGTTTATGCAAAACCTTACAAGTCATTTTAGATCAAATGCATCAGTGTGTCACTTGAACACATGCTTCAGTAAAAAAGATCAGACATGAGGAAAATCTGACCTTTAAATAGACACCTAGAAAGAGTACAGAATCTTAAATTAACTACTGTTTATTTTCTATATTTTAAATAGGAAAAAATGCAGTTGAAGAAAAATCCCAGATTATTAATGTGGTCACAGAATTTGTTGTTTTACCCGAGTTGGTTTCTTCAAGTCTTTTGTTTTGCGGTGATTGAATGAATCTGACATTTGACAAATTCAGACTTTCAGCATGTGAAATGTTAAAAAAAAAACCTGTGAGGGTGGACTAATGCAAATTTTGTTTGCCCAAAATTAAGAGATGACTAGAGCACAAGCCTCCATTCAAGAATATTGAGGATTAATATTATTATAATTATTATATATATTATAAAATTGTCGTCTAGATACTTGTCATGAAAACCAGTCGGGAGTTTGTGAGAATGATGTCTAATGTCACGCGCTTTGGTGCCTTTTTGTAACATTGCTAATGAATAAATAGCATATTTTATGCGCCAATCGCGTTAGCAGCTAATCGCTAATGCTAATCGCTAGCTTGGTCTGTGCCATTACTAAGCCTGTGATTGGTACAAATAATTGACAAGTGGTATTGGAAAAATAATTGGTTGTGAATTAAAATGAATTAACCACAACTTATTGGAAGCCGTACGAGATATTGGGCTACTTTTCTTGCCGAAAGCCCGGTGAGTGTATAGCATGTTCACCTTTAGCTCGTAGCTGTGGCTAATATGCTAACAAGAAATGACACCACACTTGATATTGTTGTCTAGATACTTGTCATGAAAACCAGTCGGGAGTTTGTGAGAATGATGTCTAATGTCACGCGCTTTGATGCCTTTTTGTAATATTGCTAATGAATAAATGACATATTCTATGCGCCAATAGCATTAGCGCTAGCAGCTAATGCTAATCGCTAATGCCAATCGCTAGCTTGGTCCTGCTGACTGAAACTTTCTGTTGGTGTTGACTTGTTAGTTCAGTTATTATCTTGATGTGTGGTTTGCGGGCATTCCAGTTTCGGGGTGCAGCTAAATATATATATTTTTCTTTTTTTACTTTTGGGTACTGATGGACGGACAAGCAGAGAGTCGAGCTGCTTCTTCTTCTTCTTCTTCTTGTTTAATGGCGAATAACTCCTTAGGATCATTATCGCCACCTACTGTACTGGATGTGAAGTAAGTTGACAGGTGATGAGTCTGAAATTTGAGAAGGGGATATTTTGGTGGATGTTCCGTTTTCCTTCCAATCTATGGCGCACTCAGTTCACATGCTCATGCTAGCGCTGCGTGTTTAGCTCCTCTAACACTCACAATTAGCTCTTCATGCCCCAGATTAGGTAGAATACTCCCATCCACACAAATTATCATCTAGATCCTAAACCTGAGTCATAAATATATACTGTATTTAATCAGTGCTCTGTATACCTGTTCACGTTGTCTTTCCCCACTTCACTCTCATGGTGGAAGTGAGACTCAGATGGTGTCTTCATGCTTCTGATTCACTGAAGACTCCTGGTTTATGTCATCTGTAGTGGGCAGGGCAGGGGTCCTTGATCTCCACGATTGAGAACCCTGTGCTAAAATCAGGATGTGAACAAAACATTTCCTCTAAGGTACATAGTCTCAAGGTCAGCTTGCAAACCTAAAAGCCATACAGATGTCAGTGAAGGTAGTCACAGTAAGCTCCCTGTTTTACAGTTGTTCATGTTAAACAGCATTTTCTCAGGTTCTCCCAATGCATGTCGCACTACTCTGTGGTTGTTGTTGTTTTGTTAAATCTGGTATTTACTTTATTTCATGTTGTGTAAATTCAGGACCAAGTGCATTTTGGAAGAACTGACTGTTCATGAGTGTGTGCATATAATAAAAAATCTCCTTCCTTTTATTCTTGTGCTGGGTGAAGTTGCATTTCAAAATGCATAATTACACAATTCATATTTTACCTGTAATGCATAGGAAATGCCTAGTTCCTGACCAGAAAATGTTAGTAAATGTAACTTTCAAATGTGACTAGTACATTTAGAAAAACAAAGTAGGGTCCACTCAAAGTTAAGTAATATGGAAGCTTTAAAAAAAATTAGGTTTAAGTTTCAATAAAAATACACTTTTAAAACTCTCAAAGTTAAGTAGATCAAACCCAAAACAATGACTAAGGAAATGCAGAAATTTAGAGCAAGAAGTATTTCTTACATATAGAAAATTAAGTAATAAATACAAAGACTAGTCTTACTTGAACTACATAATTATTTTTATTAGGTAGATCAGGCTGAATATTTTTATCAGAGCAGACTGGTTAAAAAATAATTTAAAAAATAATAGTAATAATAATATAGTCACCTTTACAAAATGTGGATTCAAACACATTTCTTATTCTTCTTCAAGCAGAAGCGTTCCTTCCGCCCATGGCTACAGGGGTGGCGGTTGACCACGGGGCCTTAAGCCGAGACCATTCAAGGTCAGTGACCTGCCGCGAGCCGCGAGCCAAGGCCGAGCTCCCTCCTTCCTTGGGAATGGTTAGATGTCTCCTGTAGAGCTGGTGAAGTGGAAGGCGTGTTAGTCGCACGGCAGACCATTTGTAGTGCCCGTGCCAGGCTTCCTCCTTGTCTGGCCGAATGACTCGGTCATCTTCTTACCACTCACGCGTAACCCCACCCGCGCCCTCAGGTAGCGTGGGATTTGAGTGGTGTAAGGCTCCCATGCCTTCTGTCTATGCCCTTAAGGAAAAAGCTCTACCGCTTTCAAAAGAAGTTTGCCTCTCCGGTCTGGACGTGGTGCGCAGTCGTGCCGACAAAAACCTGCTCACTCACACGTACAGGAGAGGCCTGGCAGAGGTGCCGAAATAGCTCAGTTGGGAGAGCGTTAGACTGAAGATCTAAAGGTCCCTGGTTCGATCCCGGGTTTCGGCAGCTGGAGCACAGTTCCGCAACTTATGCCTCAGATTTCAAAACAAAACGTGGAAATAGTGCAGGATAAAGGTCTGAAAGGTAAAAGGTCTAAAAGCCCCCTGGTCCGAGACGAGAGCCGAAAAACTCGGATGCTACAGAACTCTTAGGTTCTTGTTGAACGCTTAGCCTGCACCCTTCAGTTTACGTGACCGCATGCCTCAATACCTGCCTACAAATCATTGAAAGGTAGCCTCCTAGCCCGCACGCCATTAGAAAACCCCTGCTTTTGACAAGGCTCCTTGGAAGCGCTGCCACCTGACGAGGTGGCCGAGAGGTTAAGGCGATGGACTGCTAATCCATTGTGCTCTGCACGCGTGGGTTCGAGTCCCACCCTCGTCGTGCGTGTGTTTCCCCTTTACCGCTATGCGCCACACAGCAGCAACTGAATGCTCCCCCAGACAGTCGTGCAGCATGAAAACAACAGTGATCCGACTACTTTGAAAATCGTGCAGTGTGAACTCGGCATAAGTGTTTCACAACCTTGGGCTGCATTCCCATGCTGGTTGGACACACATGCTGTAACATATATGCACACACATATGAGCAAGCCGCCTCAACAGGAGGTGGAGGATATGGACCGCCAATCCACGTTTCAAAATTAAGCTCTACCCCACCCCACAACTTCAGGCCCAGTATAGAACACACACACACGTATACATAAAATGTTTTTTCCCCATGTTATGAGACTAATTTAATGTAATGCTTTCTTTCCGCTTCCAGGAATCAAAAACGAAAACAAACTGGAAAAATAAAGAAAACTGAAGAGCTGACTAAGAAGCAACATGAAAAGAAAAAAAGACAGTGGTCAGTTATTTTTTAGTGCCATGGTAAAATGCTTCATGTTTTTTAGGTAAACGTTGAAATGTTGTCCTGTTTATTCCTGTTTTAATGTTTTTCTTATACAAGGTATAAGAAAAAGTATACAAGGCTCAGTATAAATCTCAGACTAGTATACTTATTATCATTACCCAAATAATTAACCTCATTACTGAAACCTATATATCATTACTGAAACTCATGATTATTAGATGTTAATTTAATTAATAGAGATATAGTACTTTGATTTTAAATGCATGTGCAGAATCTTAAAATGATGTTCTCTCAGGTTTGTCACGTCATTCTGAAAAAATGTCAGGTGTCTTCAAAATATAAAGGAAAAAATGTTTGTAAATTGTGGACGGTGTTGCGGTAATGAGAGAAATCAGTCAAAATTTAAAAAACTGTTAAATTAAAAATAAATATTATTTCAGAACTTGAAGTAACTGTGCATGACTATTAATAATCCATTTTTAAAACTGTGAAAATGTATTTGCTTTTCTATCAGTGTTAATGTTTTCACAGTGTTGCAGTAATGAGATTTTTTAGGACTTTTGGAAATTATGTTCAAAAAGGTGTTAAATGGTAAGTAAAAGTTTTTAAATTAATGTTCACAAACACTCCAGACTTTGTTGCTAATGTCTAAAAAAAAAAAGTTAATTTAAGCATTTTTAAAATTTTCATGTTTGAAATTTTTAAAACCAAGATTTCGTGAGAATCACCCAGATATGTGTGTAAATGTTTGTAGAGGAAGTGCTGGAGTATGCTGTAAAAACATCGATTTTAAAGTACTATCCGCTGTCGTCTGCACTCTGCATGCTAATCTTTGTTTTAAAATTGTTCTTCTGATGTCTGAAGGTCCAGAGAGTGCTGAGGGTAAACCCATGGGCTTGGAATCGAAGTACAAGTGGGTTTTTAGAACAGAATGCACTCTTTATATGAGGTGTCTGCTAAGACCTATATTTTGTAAAGGTGTATGATGTATTCTGTGTGTGTGTGTGTGTGTATGATGTATTCTGTGTGTGTGTGTGTGTGTATGATGTATTCTGTGTGTGTGTGTGTGTGTGTGTATGATGTATTCTGTGTGTGTGTGTGCTTGATGTATTCTGTGTGTGTGTGTGTGTGTATGATGTATTCTGTGTGTGTGTGTGTGTGCTTGATGTATTCTGTGTGTGTGTGTTTTAGGCACCTGTTGGAGCTGTTAAGGAGGACAGCGGTTCACGGTGAGAGTAACTCTTTGCATATCATCGGTCCATGTGGATCTGTTAAAACCATGGTACGAAGATGTCTGTGTGCTACTTCTGTTAGGTTAGGATACACACATGTACTTTACACTAAGCTGTTGTGTGTGTGTGTGTGTGTGTGTGTGTGTGTGTGTGTGTGTGTGTGTGTGTAGCTGCTACGTTGTGCTCTGAGAGAGCTGCTGGACTTGCAGGAGGTGAAGATGAATGTCCTGCAGGTTCACCTGAGCAGTGAGTGTTGTGTAAAAGAGCGTGTGTTTAAAAGAGGCTGCTGGTTTAAGTCACGGCTCCGTTCATGGCCGCGTGTCTCGTGCAGGTCTGCTGCAGATGGACGACCGGATCGCTCTGAGAGAGATCACACGCCAGCTTCAACTGGAGAACGTCGTAGGAGACAAAGTGTTGGTGAGTGTGTTCCAGTATTCCTGGAATTCTCGAGTCGTGTATACAGCTGGGACGTTACAGG
The DNA here is from genome assembly GCF_019097595.1 of Hemibagrus wyckioides. NCBI lineage: Eukaryota > Metazoa > Chordata > Actinopteri > Siluriformes > Bagridae > Hemibagrus > Hemibagrus wyckioides. The sequence goes on along the minus strand of NW_026690794.1, from coordinate 111,075 downwards.
AGCGGCAACATCACATGATTCAAAAGAAGTGAATGTGAGAGAAACTTGGGAGTGATATTACTGTAACTGATAACCCAGTCTGTCTGTCTGTGTACCTGTCTGTCTGTCTGTCTGTCTACCTACCTACCTACCTGTCTTTCTTCCTGTCTGTCTTCCTGCCTGCCTACCTGTTTGTCTGTCTGTCTTCCTGTCTGCCTGTCTGTGCACCTGCCTGTCTGTCTTCCTGTCTGTCTGCCTGCCTGCCTGTCTTCCTGTCTGTCTGCCTGTCTGTGCACCTGTTTGTCTGTCTGCCTGCCTGCCTACCTACCTGTTTGTCTGTCTTCTTGCCTGCCTGCCTGTCTGTGCACCTGTCTGTCTGTCTGTCTGCCTGCCTACCTGTTTGTCTGTCTGGCTGTCTTCCTTTCTGTCTGTCTTCCTGCCTGCCTACCTGTTTGTCTGTCTGTCTTCCTGTCTGCCTGTCTGTCTGCCCACCTGTCTGTCTATCTTCCCGCCTGTCTGCCTTCTTGCCTGCCTGTCTTCCTGTATGCCTACCTGTCTGTCTGTCTTCCTTCCTGCCTGCCTGTCAGCCTACCTGTCTGTCTGTCTGTCTGACTACCTGGCTGTCTGTCTGCCTACCTATCTGTCTGTTTCTCTGTTTGTCTGCCTGCCTACCTCTCTGCCTACCTGCCTGCCTATCTGACTGCCCGTCTATCTGCCTGTCTACCTGTCTGTCTTCCTCCCTGTCTGTCTGTCTGCAGGTGATAAAAGCAGCAGTCAGCCAGTGTTCTTCATCCTGGAAGAGTTTGATCTGTTTGCTCATCATAAGAACCAGACGCTGCTGTACAACCTGCTGGATGTTTCTCAGTCTGCTCAGGCTCCTGTAGCTGTGGTGGGACTCACCTGCAGACTAGTATGTACACACACACACACACACACACACACACACACTTAATATACCTGTCACCAAAAAACGCCGCATGTTTATAAAATCTCTGTATTTTTTTCCTGTTTGTTTATTCCAGGACGTTCTTGAGCTCTTGGAAAAGTGTGTGAAGTCTCGTTTTTCCCACAGACAGATTCACCTGTTGAGTTCTCTGACTTTCCGTCAGTATCGAGACGCCTTTCGGTCCGAGCTCACGCTGCAGGATGACTTCCCCGACAGCAAGTTCTTTCAGGAGTGGAACCTCTGCGTCTCGGTACGACACACCGCATCACGAACCTGAACTGAAGTGTTACACTGCTCACATGTGAACATACACACTGCTGGAGGAAGCTCACGTGTTTTCCTCGATTGTACATAGCACGTGTTCTCTCTCCTCGTCTTCCTCACCACTGATGATGATGATGATGATGATGAGGGAGTAATTATAATGATCCAATTCTAACCATGACAACCATGATTTGACCAAGCATGACCAATTAGAGTAAAATAAAAATATCTAATGGCTTAATATATATATATATATATATATATATACACTATATTGCCAAAAGTATTCGCTCACCTGCCTTGACTCGCATATGAACTTAAGTGACATCCCATTCCTAATCCATAGGGTTCAATATGACGTCGGTCCACCCTTTGCAGCTATAACAGCTTCAACTCTTCTGGGAAGGCTGTCCACAAGGTTTAGGAGTGTGTTTATGGGAAGTTTTGACCATTCTTCCAGAAGCGCATTTGTGAGGTCACACACTGATGTTGGACGAGAAGGCCTGGCTCTCAGTCTCCGCTCTAATTCATCCCAAAGGTGTTCTATCGGGTTGAGGTCAGGACTCTGTGCAGGCCAGTCAAGTTCCTCCACACCAGACTCTGTCATCCATGTCTTTATGGACCTTGCTTTGGTCACTGGTGCACAGTCATGTTGGAAGAGGAAGGGGCCAGCTCCAAACTGTTCCCACAAAGTTGGGAGCATGGAATTGTCCAAAATGTCTTGGTATGCTGAAGCATTCAGAGTTCCTTTCACTGGAACTAAGGGGCCAAGCCCAGCTCCTGAAAAACAACCCCACACCATAATCCCCCCTCCACCAAACTTTACACTTGGCACAATGCAGTCAGACAAGTACCGTTCTCCTGGCAACCGCCAAACCCAGACTCGTCCATCAGATTTCCAGATGGAGAAGCGCGATTCGTCACTCCAGAGAATGCGTCTCCACTGCTCTAGAGTCCAGTGGCGGCGTGCTTTACACCACTGCATCCGACGCTTTGCATTGCACTTGGTGATGTATGGCTTGGATGCAGCTGCTCGGCCATGGAAACCCATTCCATGAAGCTCTCTGCGCACTGTTCTTGAGCTAATCTGAAGGCCACATGAAGTTTGGAGGTCTGTAGTGATTGACTCTGCAGAAAGTTGGCGACCTCTTCGCACTATGCGCCTCAGCATCCGCTGACCCCGCTCCGTCAGTTTACGTGGCCTACCACTTCGTGGCTGAGTTGCTGTCGTTCCCAAACACTTCCACGTTCTTATAATACAGCTGACAGTTGACTGTGGAATATTTAGGAGCGAGGAAATTTCACGACTGGATTTGTTGCACAGGTGGCATCCTATCACAGTTCCACGCTGGAATTCACTGAGCTCCTGAGAGCGACCCATTCTTTCACAAATGTTTGTAAAAACAGTCTGCATGCCTAGGTGCTTGATTTTATACACCTGTGGCCATGGAAGTGACTGGAACACCTGATTCTGATTATTTGGATGGGTGAGCGAATACTTTTGGCAATATAGTGTATATATATATATATATATATATATATATATATATATATATATATATATATATATATATATATATCTATATATATATATATATATATATATATATATATATATATATATATATATATATATATATATATATATATATATATATGTGTATATATAATATACAGGTGCAAAGTTGATTTATTTCAGTAATTCAATTCAACAAGTGAAACTGCTGTATTATATAGAGCCATTACACACAGACTGATATATCTCAAGTGTTTATTTCTTTTAATTTGGACGATTATGGCTTACAGCTAATGAAAACCCAAATTTCAGTATCTCATAAAATTTAAATATTGTGAAAAAGTTCAATATTGGAGACTCATGGTGTCGCACTCTAATCAGCTAATTAACTTAAAATACCTGCAAAGGTTTCCTGAGCCTTTAAATGTCTCTCAGTCTGGTCCAGTAGGCTACACAGTCATGGGGAAGACTGCTGACTTGACAGACATCCAGAAGACGGTCATTGAGACCCTGCACATGGAGGGTAAGACACAAAAGGTCATTGCTGAAGAAGCTGGATGTTCACAGAGTGCTGTGTCCAAGCACGTTAATGAAATTTTAATGGAAAGAAAGTGTGATAGAAAAGGTGCAGAAACAACAGGGATAACCGCAGCCTTGAGAGGATTGTGAAACGAAGCCCCTTCAAGAATCTGGGGGAGATTCACAAGGAGTGGACTGCAGCTGGAGTCAGTCGCATTCCTTGTGTCAAGCCAGTCCTGAACCAGAGACGATATCAGAGGTGTCTTACCTGGGCTAAGGACAAAAAGGACTGGACTGTTGCTCTGTGGGCCAAAGTCCTCTTTTCAGATGAAAATAAATTTTCCATTTCATTTGGAAATCAAGATCCCAGAGTTTAAAGGAAGAGAGGAGAGGCAAAAAATCCAAAGTTGCTTGAGGTCCAGTGTAAAGTTTGGGGAGTGGTTTGGGGAGCTGTATCATCTGCTGGTGTTGGTCCACTGTGTTTTATCAGGTCCACAGTCATCTACCAGGAGGTTTTAGAGCACTTCATGCTTCATTCTGCTGACCAGCTTTATGGAGATGCTGATTTCATTTTCCAGCAGGACTTGGCACCTGCCCACACTGCCAAAAGTACTAATATCTGGTTTAAGGACCATGGTGTCCATGTGCTTGATTGGCCAGCAAACCCTGTGAAATCCCATAGAAATCCCATAGAGAATCAGTGGGGTACTGTGAAGAGGAAGATGCGAGACACCAGACCCAACAACGCAGAAGAGCTGAAGGACGCTATCAGAGCAACCTGGGCTTCCATAACACCTCAGCAGTGCCACAGACTGACCGTCTCCATGCCACGCCGCATTGCTGCAGTAATTCATGCAAAGGGAACTCCGACCAAGTATTGAGTGCTGTACATGTTCATACTTTTCAGTAGTCCAACATTTCTGTGTTGAAAATCATTTTTTTAATTAGCTTTTTATTGGTGTAATATTCTAGTTTTCTGAATTTTGGGTTTTCATTAGATGCAAGCCATAATCATCAAAATTAAAAAAAATTAAACACTTAAAATATATAAAAAATATATCAGTCTGTGTGTAATGAATCTATATACTATAGAGTTTCACTTGTTGAATTGAATTACTGAAATAAATCAACTTTTCGATGATATTCTAATTTATTCAAATACACCTGTGTATATATGGTGGGGGGGAACAAAATCTCTGCTGCCCTCTAGTGGACAACTCTGAACATAACCATGACGACCACGATTTGACCAAGCAGGAGTAAAATAAAAATATATAAAGGCTAAAAATATACATTATAGAAATATAACATACATATAATAATAAAAATGCTTTTTATTACAAAAGTACAGCTTTTGTATAAATATATAATCACTGCCCGATGCCTGTGGGTTATTATACACAGAATCGAACTGAGCAATTATTTTCTTTACCCGTGTCACGAAAACTGAAGGACGTCATAGTACGGGTTTTTAAACTGTGGTCAGCCCTGAATAGGGGACAATGTCATTTATTTGTTGCTGCTGTTTCTTCTTCTTCTGGTGTCCTTATCCATGAGAGACAGAGAGAGAGAAAGAGAGAGACTTTGACTTTTACAATCCTTTTATTTACACATAAGTCACATAATATGTGGTAAAATCAGGGTGACTCAGTAATTCAATAAATACATTTTAAAATATTTCAATAAATTAAGTTAAGACACATCAGTGAATGGTGGATTTAGTTTAGCTCTGGTGCAAAGCAGGGTTTCTCTTCTGCTACAGAGCACAGAGCATTAGCATGACACCACACTGTCTCAAACATCTTCACATCATTCATCTTTCTGTAGAAATTAAAATCAATTAAAATTCTTGATTTAACAAGTCTGAGGAAAATTCTCTTTGCATCAGTCTGTGTTTTGTGCAAACACAGGTATATCGCCATTTTTGCCTGACCAAATATAAAATTGATCAACTGGCATTTGAAACTGTTCCTCCTGACGTACTTAAAACATACTGAGAGAGAGACAGAGAAAAAGATCTTTATGCGGTGGGTATGAGAACCCTGATTTGGCTGATGTGATAATTATAGCATCATTACAGATAATACAGTCTATCTGTGTAAACTGTGTGTGACGGATAAAAAGTGCAGCTTTGTTCCAGAGCTACAGTATCCTATAGTAATGTTGTAAATGCTTGATTCTGATTGGTCAGATTCATTCGTTAATAAAAAGGGTGTGGCTGGTGATATGTTGAAGCTTTTCATGAGGAAATGTGTAATATATTTGGAAGGAGTCTCCAGTTTTAGTGTTTTTCTAATAAGGTTTGTTTGTGTTATTTTCAGTAACAGGATACGTTTTAGATTTTGGTCTAAAACTTTAAGAGCAAAAAATCAAGAGTTTGGTGAGATCATGATCCTTTATAACTGGAATAATGTGGATAATTTGCTTCGGTGATGTTCCACGATATTGGATGCAACTCAACAACAAAAGATGTTCATTAATTAGTAAAAAATTCTACACCAATTACCCATAACATCATGACCACCTGCCTAATATTGTTTTGGTCATCCTTTTGCTGCCAAAACAGCCCTGACCTGTCAAGGCATGGACTCTACTAGATCCCTGAAGGTGTGCTGTGGTATCTGGCACCAAGATGTTAGCAGCAGATCCTTTAAAGGAGAAGTTCACTTCCAGAACAAAAATCTACTGATAATTTCCTCACCCCCTGGTCATCCAAGATGTTCATGTCTTTCTTTCTTCATTAAAGAAATGATGTTTTTTTAAGAAAACATTTCAGATTTTTCTCCATATAGTGACCTTCAATGGTGTCCTGGAGTTTGACCTTCCAAAATGCAGTTTAAATGCAGCCTGAAAGAGTAGTGTTTACGTTAGGTTAATATCTATGCATTGAAAATATAGTCAGTGAATGTTTTTTGGGGATTAATTGCAGCTCAGCCTCTTTCCTGTCCAGGCCTATACAGTGTTTCTATATTAATATTAAAAGCCATTTTGAATTGGATTCATTATTGGGGTTTGGAACTTAACTGTTTAATGTTAACTGCTTACATGATGTCATGAGGTCATGTGACCAACTGACATCATGTAGAATTCTGAATTCTGTTCTGAACATCACCTGACGACGTACATAGCAACCAACCTCAGACCACCTTTAGCTATTGACAGAGAAACAGTGCCCCTTGTGTAGCAGCGATTTTACAGCGTTTAGCAGCATTTCACCACTTTTAACTGTTTTATACAATGGCTGCACTGTTTGTGAAAGATCTTCACCCTGAAATATCAGAGGTGATACTTTCTAATAGATTTAGACCTGCAGGACACGTCCAATCTGTCCACATTTGCAGGGACAGGAAGACCGGCTCTCCTCTCGGATACGCGTACGTCAACTTTCGCTATCGAGATGACGGTAAAACAAACCTTTTCTTTTTCTACACTGTTTCTTACCTGTTTTTGCAGCAGATTTAAGGCTACATGTGTAACTTCTGTAGTATTTTATAGTTTTACTATATGGATATGGTCATGTTTTAAATGGTACTAAAAAGATATGAAAAGATATTTGGATGAGTTATATATAGACTATAATAGACTTTAATTAAAAATGAATGGTTTATTTCTGTTCCCTCAGCTGAGAGAGCCATCGATATGTTCAATTTTGAACTCCTCCTGGGGAGACCCATGCGTGTCATGTGGTCTAACTGGGAACCCACCGCCAAGCCCATCAAGGGAGGGAACATATTCATCAGGAACCTTGATTGGTCCATTGACTGCACCTCCCTGTTTGACACTTTCTCTGTGTTCGGGAGGATCGTGTCATGCAAGGTTCGAGCTTTGAGCTGTTATATATGAATATATATATCTGAATAGCTGAATATCTGTGTTTCATGATTAGTGTGTTGTTGTGTGTTGACACGCTGTGTTTCTCCTGCAGGTTGTGGAATCAAAAGGTTATAGGTACGGAAAACTCCTGAACGACCGCCAAGTGTAAGTCACATGTAAATTAGTGTCTTTTTACCAGCCAGGGTTCAAATGTCAGGATTTTTTACATTCCTTTTTAAACTAATTGCATTGAACTCTTTATATTGTCGAAACAGAGATATGTTTGGTCTTATGAGGGTATTTCAGTCAACATCAGGTGGTAATTCCGCTGCCGAGGACATAACTTTGAACAGCAGGGTTTAGATTCTAAGTGCAGCTTCTCTGTTGTGTTACAGCACCATCGAGTACTTCAGGTCTTGGGAGGAGCCCAAGGTGGAGGTGTGCAGGGCCGAGGAGCCCAAGGTGGAGGCGCACAGGGCCGAGGAGGCCAAGGGGGAGGCACACAAGGCTGAGGAGCCCAAGGTCGAAGCACGCAAATTTATCAAGAAGATTGACCACACCATCCACAGAAAGTGCCTGCGTAGAGCCCCACCATTACTGTATAACGTACCACCAAAACTGCGCCAACCAGTGCTGCCTCCCTGGTTCGAAAGGAGCACCCTTAAGACACCTTGCACAAAGGACACTGTCCAAAGCACCAAGGCATCTGCCTCAGAGGACATCAGCCAGATTGTCTACACTGCTGCCTCACAGATGGTCCAAGCCGCTGGATCCCCTGCCCCAGTAAACAATGTGGAAGCTGTTGAAACTGCTGGCCCAGAGAACTCTGAGGAATCTGTTGAGACAGCTGCCTCAGAGGGATCTGTGGAAGCAGTGAAGAGAGTGGCCTCAGATGACAGGGTGGAAGCAGTAGAAGCAACTGCACCAGTGGAAGCTACTGAGACAGCTGCCCCAGAGGAAACTCTGGAAGCTGTCTCAGAAATCAGAGTTCCGGCTCCACTTCAGGTCCAAAACACAACAAAAAGCACCCTCACACAACAATAACAATATTCTGCATGCTTAATATTACATGCTAAAGATAGTGTATGAAGGATTATGGTACTAATCTAATTGTGTGATTATTATATTGTGTAGTAATAATAATAATAATAATAATAATAATAATATCCTGTGTTCCCAGGATGTACCTAAATTTCCACCACCCCAGAAGAGGCTGACGATCTATATGTTAGAGTCAGCAGATTTAGATGACCAGATCACGATGGCCTGTGAATTTCACACACACACACGCACACACACACACACACACACACACACACTCATCCGGCTCGTATACACTCCTGCTCTCCAGCTTAGCATTTTATTCCACTTTTATCATCACATGTCCACTGAAAACATCTACAAACTCCTGCTTTCAACTGCATTTGTTTTTAGTACTTGATATCAGTTCATAGAGAGTCTGAGCCCCACCACCCATGCTACCTGATCGGATGCCTCTGTTTCTGTTCTCTCTCGCTCTTTCACACACCTCACACACTTTCTCTCTCTCTTTGCAGATGATTACTTGCTTCCACTGGTAGCAGAAATCCACCCTGCTGATGCAAAACAAATCACTCTGATGCTTGTGCAAGGAGAAAACAATTTCAAGATCATGAACATGATTAGAGATCCCGAGCACTTGCAAGCCAAGGTAAGTGTACACACACACACACACACACACACACAGTCAAGAAATATACATTCAAGCAACATGGCAAGTGTTTCATATCAGATTCGTAAATATCTTTAACATGTTAGCTTTGGTCATTTGGAAAACAAAGCCCCACCCACTACTCCCTCAGTCCTCATGTGTGTGTGTGTGTGTGTGTGTGTGTGTGTGTGTGTGTACGTTTGTAGGTGGATAAAATGGACACCTTACTGCGGGCAAGAGAAACTGGTGTCAAGCTGGTGAGGATCTTTAATTAAAATTTCTGATATTGATTCATATTTAAATGGATCATTACAAAGGCGGACAGACAGACAGATACTAGTGAGTATAGATGGTGACATAATGAAGTTAGTGCCTCCACAGGAGCAGTCTGACACTTTCACGGTTGGCAAATGGCAAGCTGTCAAGAACAAAGACAACAAATCACCTAAATTTATTGTAACTGCAGGTATAAATGAACTGCAACACTCAGGGTTTCATAAATTTGGGGCAGAAGTGTAATGCCTACCTCAGGAACGAAGTTCTTCATTAGGCAGGGAGGCAACATGGGCTGGCAGAGTTTCTGAGGAATATAAAACTGCATCCTCTGCATTCTCTGACAAGCAAGGAAACCATGACCTCATTCACGGAGCCGAACCCCCTAGAGCGGCCGTTCTCTATCATCACCTTTATGTTTTTGATTATTCCAAACTGCACAAAGAACAAGCGCGGACCCTCATAACCCAGGTTCTCATCCACGTTCTTAACGTAGAGATTCAGACCCTGGAGCAGAAGAGGCAGAGTTAGCATTCCTTTTGTGTGTGTGTACACATGTGTTTACCTGCTCAGTCTTCTGACTGAGCCCAGTCTGCCTCTCTACACTTGTCTGCCCTTATCCCACATCCAGCTTCTTGTGCACCTCTGCCTCACGATGCTTGAAGGATTTGAAGTGCTCTATGGTGCTGTAACACAACAAACATTGCTCTTAGAGTCTTTATCTAAACCCTGCTGTTAGAATGACATCTTTGCCAGCAAAATTACACCAGGAATTTGACTGAAACGCTCTCATAAAATCAAAAAGAACCCTCTGTTTCAACAGTATATGGAGTTCAATAAACATCAAATGCAATTAGTTAAAGCACAAAAAAACCTGACACTTTAACCCTGGCTGGTAAAAACATACAATTTTACACATGGCTTACACTTTGCAGTTGTTTAACAGTTTTTCATTTAGCTGCTTGATGGCCATCTCCGCTGCCTCCGCCTACTCATCCTGGGTGTCGTCCAGCACAGTGCCATGCGTGTGTCCATCTAGTGAGATAAAAATCACTGAAAAGAAGTTGGACTACTGGTCGGAAGGTTGTGAGTTCAAATCCCAGGTCCATGAAGCTGCTACTCATGAACCCCTGAGCAAGGCCCTTAACCCTCAATTTCTCAGTTGTCTAAAATGAGATAAAATGTTGCTCTGGATAAGGGCATCTGCCAAATGCCAGAAATGTAAATGAAAATATCTGAAACCTCCCTCTTCTCTCCTCACAATAATCTCGTGTCACAATATTCAAAACTCATGTCACTAAGACCTATCGTAAACATCCATCCATCCATTTTCTAAACCTGCTTTATTCTTAATTGGGGTCACGGGGATCTGCTGGAGCCTATCTTAGCACACACTGAAAGGCAGGGGTAGACCCTGGACAGGTCACCAGTCCATCACAGGGCCACATATAGACAGACAACCACACACACTCACACCTACTGTATGAGGATTTAAGAATTACCTAATTACTCCTATTTAGAATTACCAGTCAGCCTATTGTACATGTGTTTAGACTGTCATTGGTCTAGGAGTATGATTCTCGCTTCATTGCGAGAGGTCCCAGGCTCAGATCACGGATGAGCCCCCAATTTCATGTTACACCCCGTCTAGGGAAAAGGCGAAACAAGAAAGAGTCGAAGACACAGGACAGTGTGGAAAAAAGGCATTAAAGTGGCATTTTAATGAAAACCTAGGGGTTTAGAGTACTACGGGGGAGTGTAGCTTCGGAAGCCGGCAAGGCCAAAATAACAAACAAAAACCCACAACCGTCCAGGATCTAAATACCCTGCTTCACAAAATAAAAATAAATATAAAAGACAAGTTCCTTCCCTAACTCCCTATCCAAAACAATCAATGAAGGATCCAATAAAGAAAATGGCATAAGTCTCCCTACATCCCCAAAATCCCTTGTAGAACTATGTACAGTATTAAGAACAATTTTACAACAGGGAAATCCAGAGTCAAGGCCTGAAAACAGGCAGCAGGCCGTACTATAAAGAGTTGAGCTAATCACATTAGCAAACAGTCGGTTCCTTACCCTCAAACATTCAAACAAACACACGCTGTCTTAGCATATACCTAGATAGCTATTAGACAAGGCAGGGCAAATACAGAAAGCCAGCACAGGACAGAGCAAGCACAGCTGAGCAGTTAAGGGGTAAAGGGCTTTCAAGTGAGCAAAAGGGTGAAGCAAGTGAGCACAAGGCTGAAGACAGGAAGTGATGAAGGAGACTTCTTATAGGTTGCATGGACACTGGGGGAACCAATTAGGCTTCTTCCTAGACAGAAGACACAAACAACTTCCCAAACAAAAGAAAACACAGAAGTAATACCAAACAGGACATTATTGGGAGGAAACCAGAGTAAACCCACACAAGCACAGGGAGAACATGCAAACTCCACACAGAATGGCCCCTGGATCTTCTTGTAGTGAGAAAACAGTGCTAACCACTAGGCCACCGTACTGCCCCCAGTGTAATTTTAAAACCTTTTTTTAGTGTTTTTTTTTACTTTAATTTTAGGCTTGAGTACATTTTGGATGGATTCCTCTTTTAGTAAAGATTTTCACATTGACTATAATTTTTAAAGTCTACTTTAAATTATAGTTTTTTAAACTTTTTTTTTTAACTATACTTTTTTAAAAAAATACGTTCTGACCACATCCTACATATTCCTCAGACTTTACCACTGTATCTGCTGATGCTGATTGGACACTGCAAGGCTCCCAGGCTGAGACTCGCCCAAAGTGACATCATCACCCAGGGTCACGTTTGGCACATGTGTCTGCTGTTGAGACACGGTGCCATTATGCAGGTGCAGCCTGTAGATCTCCCAGTGCTACTGTAAATACACAAAGAACATCAACTGTCAAAATACACTCGTTGTGTGTAGTACCCTATACTACAAATGGGTAGGGTTTCTCTTTGCTCTCAAAACAGCCTTCCATGGTAGATTCTGTTCCATGTTGATGTGACTGCATCATGTAATTCCTGCAGGTCCTTCAGGTGCATGCTGTGAATCTCCTGTTCTACTACATCCAAGTCCACATTCTACTGGATTCAGATCTGGTGACTAAAGACCAATAAAGAACCCTGAACTCATTGCCATGCTCATGAAACCAGTTTGAGACAACTTTAACTTTCTGAGGCTGTGGCATTTAAGCAGCCCAGCAGGCCCAATGTTTTTGCCCTGGCTTTGGCCGAAGGGACTGCCTGGAGGGGGGAAAGAAAAAAAAGGCGGGGAGGAGGGAGGAGGGGGGGAAGAGGAGGAGTTTTTTTTTTTTTACTCTCCTACTAGATTTTACTCAAAAAAAAAATTACTGAAAGGTCAACGCTCAGATTTATTTCACCTTATTTTTCCCAAATCAAGAGACATACCAATAATATTCTGTTTTTTTTCAACAAGAATATATCTACACTTAATATTAAATTCTTTGTATACTTTCATTAAACTAAAAGATTACCACACAGGACACTTATTTCTCCAAACAAACTTTATTCCCTTTAAACAATTAAAAACTTTACTTAATAACAGCACAAGTATTAATAACAATAATTATTATTAAGAACAACAAAATTACAATTAAAAAAAAAATTACAAGCCTTTTTTTTTTCTTTACAAAAGTCTTTTTTTTTTTACAAAACTACAAGTCATTACAAAAATTACAAAAGTCATAACTACAAAACTTTTTTTTTTTTTTACAAAATTACAAGTCTTTTTTTTTTTTTTTAAACAAAATTACAAAAGTCATTACAAAATAGACTATAGAGAGGCTTTCCACTGCTCAATGGTCTTCCCAGATGCTGGACAGTACCATTTTCCTTTCACCTGAGTGTGGCCAGTAAGTTTGTTTTTTGACTGACCACATATTTTGCATTTGTACTCATAGCCTTCTTTAGAATGCCGCTTCCTTGGTGGCTCCCCTCTTGCCACACGCTCTTGATCCTCTTGCTCTGCCTTTCGCAGTCTCCATGCACATTGTCGATTCTGAGACTGCAGTACTGGAGCTGATGGCTGAGGACCCGGCAGAAAGGATGACCACCCCGAGTCTGCGGTTCTGGAGCTGATGGCTGAGGACCCGGCAGAAAGGATGACCACCCCTGAGTCTGTGGTGTTGGAGCTGATGGGCGATGAGCAGGTGGAAAGGATGACCACTCCTGAGTCTGTGGTGTTGGAGCTGATGGCCGATGAGCAGGTGGAAAGGATGACCACCCCTGAGTCTGTGGTGTTGGAGCTGATGGCCGATGAGCAGGCGGAAAGGTGGACCATTCTTGGGAATGTGGTGTTGGAGCTGACGGCCGATGAGCAGGCGGAAAGGATGACCAACCCTGAGGCAGAGGTCCTGGCGCTGATGGATGATGATCCTGCTGATCTGAAAACCCAGGCCAGTTAAACCAATCAGGATCTTGCTGGACCCCAGGCCAGAAGGGTTCACCTGCTGCCTGACTCTGTGACGCTGTAGTCTCTGTTCTTGCATGCTTACGGCGGCGAATTACTGCCTCACCCTCAAGATTTTCAGGTTCCTGGAACTCAATGACAGCATGTCCATGTTGAACAGGTGTTGATGGGAGCCCTCTAGGTTTTGGCAGTAAATCTTTTGCCACACTGATCTGCTGGGGAAGGTCCACTCCTTGTAGCAAGGTGTCCCGGTCAGTTCTCTTCTGCCGATCAAGCAGCCTGAAAAAACAAATCCATTTTAGAATAAAAAATTGCAAAGCTTTCATCATTGAACTGAGTGTAGAGAACAGAAGCCCAACTCACCAAGAAGAAACTGTAGTGTTATTTATGGTTACTAAAACCAGGTTGGTCCGGTCCAGCAGCTCTTTGCAGTCTTCAAGCAGCTGCTTGATGTGACTGTATGTCATGACGATTACCTGTGGAATAGGAAAGGTTTTTCCCTTGTTGTCTTTAGGCCTATTCCTTGCTTCCCTGTATTCCTTCAAAAGCTTGAGGGCAACACATTCAGAAATCCTGTTGGCATCAGGTCTCTGGGCAGCCTGGCCATGAGTCATGAACAGTCTGTGGATAAACAGATGCATTGTTTGTGTAATGCATGATCAATATTCTATCACTACAATTGTTTCAATAACAGCATCACCAAAATATACAGAATATTATTTCAGAAAATGCAAATCACATACGACTATTTTTTATTTTTGTTTACACGAACATGCGTCTGCCAGTTTTCAATTAAGAAAGGTAATTGCTATTGTGACATGATAATTTACACAATTCCTTTGAGAACTGTCACTTCCACAGTCTGTATGTAAATTACAAAATGTGTGCATCCACTAAAGGTCAACTCACCTCTCAGCTGCTTGCTGACCAGGGGCTGAGCCACTACGCTTCCGTGAAGCTCTCCATGGACCTGGCAAGGTCTTTTTCTTGGATTTAAGTGAATATCTGGAGGGGATTTGGTCCATGGCATGCAGACAGGAATACAGTCGCAAGATCTCTGCTATCTCGTTGGTTGATAAAGCAGTAATGGTGCGGTTGAGGCTGACAAGGTGCCCTGCCAAGTCATCCACTGCCTCCCATCCAAGAACACCCCTTGAATCACAACGACTATCCTGTTAAAAAAAAAAAATCCTTAATTTCGGTAAAAAAAACTGATAAATTATTCTTCACAATTTACAGATTATCAAACTTTAGCCATTTTACCGGAGCCAATGCGTCGGGCACACCAGAGTAAATATCCTCAGTGTCACTGTCAGTAAGATGAGGGCCACTGCTTCCAAGACTGGTTTCCTAAATTATGCATTGTTAGTCAGGAATAAACTACAAAAACTCTAAACAAAATGTAGATTTTGTTTAGAATCTACAACCTGTAGATTCATGTGACAATTCAACATAAAGAGCAACTGTAAATTAACTTTCCCTAAAAAAAAGTCACATTACCTGGTATGAGGAGTCAGCAAGTATGTCAAGGCTGCTGGAGGTGTGTGAAGTGTCTACACTGATATCAGTCACATCACAGACTGTGACATCCAGGCACTCATCCTCCTGAACTTCAGCCTGCACCTCTGGCAGAGTGATGCCTATTTCAGCATGCTGCAGAGGAGCCAGCAGATCCCCTCTGTTGGACTGTGCCAGCAAGTACTCCACAGCAATATGCTCACCTATCATAAAAAACATTAAATATTTTTTGAATTAAGAGAAGTAGATCAGACTATGTAATTTTTAACAAACAATCTATTGTTAATTATTTGCCATTAATTTAAATCGCTCATGAAAATTGCACTGAGTAAGAAAAATAAAATCACATAGGCAGAAGACAGCAAACTAAACTGAATAAATTTACAACCTCACATTCAGTGATATCACGTTAGATTTGGTCAAACTGCCAACTTGGATTGTAAATCCATCTGCTAATATTTAAATAACACATTTTGTTTATCAAGTGATATATTTTGAATATATCTTGACACGCTCTGTGCTAATTTTGTGATGTCTTTTGTCTATGACCTTATCTTATGACCACTATATCCTTTGTTTAAGTCTTCAAAGATTGAATAAAGAATGTGTCGTGCACAGACACTCTGTCATTAGTCTACCTGTAGTGAACTTTGCCACCACCTTCGTTAACACCTTTGATGTCCATCGTTAATGCCTTTTGTTACCCATGGACAACGCTTTTTGTCATTAGCCCATCTGTAGTGACCTCTGTTGACACCTTTGACGTCCATCGTTAAATGCCTTTTGTTACCCATACGGAATGCCTTTTATCACACATACCATAGATAATGACAAATCCAAGTGTCTGACTCCCTGTCTGTCTCAATAAACTCTGAAAAAGCATTGCTACCTAAACCCTGACTACGTTTGTCTATCATCAAGCAAGTAGTTAGATGAATCTTACCGGTGGGTTTCCCAGGGGGTGTGAATTCTGGCAGGAGGGCACATCCGAGGACTCTGCTGCTGAAGGCATTCATTTGAGACATCAGACGTACACTATATTGCCAAAAGTATTCGCTCACCTGCCTTGACTCGCATATGAACTTAAGTGACATCCCATTCCTAATCCATAGGGTTCAATATGACATTGGTCCACCCTTTGCAGCTATAACAGCTTCAACTCTTCTGGGAAGGCTGTCCACAAGGTTTAGGAGTGTGTTTATGGGAATTTTTGACCATTCTTCCAGAAGCGCATTTGTGAGGTCACACACTGATGTTGGACGAGAAGGCCTGGCTCTCAGTCTCCGCTCTAATTCATCCCAAAGGTGTTCTGTCGGGTTGAGGTCAGGACTCTGTGCAAGCCAGTCAAGTTCATCCACACCAGACTCTGTCATCCATGTCTTTATGGACCTTGCTTTGTGCACTGGTGCACAGTCATGTTGGAAGAGGAAGGGGCCAGCTCCAAACTGTTCCCACAAAGTTGGGAGCATGGAATTGTCCAAAATGTCTTGGTATGCTGAAGCATACAGAGTTCCTTTCACTGGAACTAAGGGGCCAAGCCCAACTCCTGAAAAACAACCCCACACCATAATCCCCCCCTCCACCAAACTTTACACTTGGCACAATGCAGTCAGACAAGTACCATTCTCCTGGCAACCGCCAAACCCAGACTCGTCCATCAGATTGCCAGATGGAGAAGCACGATTCGTCACTCCAGAGAACGCGTCTCCACTGCTCTAGAGTCCAGTGGCGGCGTGCTTTACACCACTGCATCCGACGCTTTGCATTGCACTTGGTGAGGTATGGCTTGGATGCAGCTGCTCGGCCATGGAAACCCATTCCATGAAGCTCTCTGCGCACTGTTCTTGAGCTAATCTGAAGGCCACATGAAGTTTGGAGGTCTGTAGCGATTGACTCTGCAGAAAGTTGGTGACCTCTTCGCACTATGCGCCTCAGCATCCACTGACCCCGCTCCGTCAGTTTACGTGGCCTACCACTTCGTGGCTGAGTTGCTGTCGTTCCCAAACACTTCCACGTTCTTATAATACAGCTGACAGTTGACTGTGGAATATTTAGGAGCGAGGAAATTTCACGACTGGATTTGTTGCACAGGTGGCATCCTATCACAGTTCCACGCTGGAATTCACTGAGCTCCTGAGAGCGACCCATTCTTTCACAAATGTTTGTAAAAACAGTCTGCATGCCTAGGTGCTTGATTTTATACACCTGTGGCCATGGAAGTGATTGGAACACCTGATTCTGATTATTTGGATGGGTGAGCGAATACTTTTGGCAATATAGTGTACATCATAGATTTTACTCTGTGATGTACCACTCATGTCGACAGCTTGATATGCTCGGTTGACATTCCATCTAGATACACCCTCAAGCATGTACATCTGTGTGTGCAGAGCATTGCATCGCCACCCTATAAAGACAAAATGATCATAAAAATACTAACTGCATTTAGTAAATAATGAATCACATGTTCACCCTTAGGAAATCTTCCACTGATAAACGAATAAGACATCGAGTTTCTTAAGATGAAGAATTCAACAGCAACCATGTAAATATAACAAATGATTTATGTGAAAGATCTATTTAAACAAATATGATATTTTCACATAATTTCAGTTTACCTGGAATAAAATTACACTGGTGGTGATGGAAGCTCTCCAGAGAAGAGGACCCTCTGCCACACCTCAGAACATCCAAGACCTTGTCGCCCTTTAACCCAGTGCCCAGTTTTGTATAAAGCTGTACACCAGGTAGATCTTGGATGCATGGCAAGTGCCTTTGTTGTACCTCCCACACATGTGTCATGCTCTCTGGATTTATGAGACGCAAACCTGTGGTGTCTGTCAGTTCCCACATTGAGTCCAGCAATCCTTGTATCATTGACCGTGTTTCTTCAACCCCACGAGTCCTCCTCCTGCAGTGTTTGGCCAGCTCACTGGAGGTGATGCTTGACAGAACTTGGGCTTCAGATGGAATATGGCTGCCATGTTTTTTTAAAAGCTCTGCCTTCTTTGCTGCTTTAAGCTGACAGATGTCATCCTTGTCCCACTCAAAAATGCAGCTGGACAACTTGGAGCAAAATGTGCCAAACAGTGGATGGTGCTCTGTTGTAAGACCAGAAGTGAAGCGCCTCATGAAGTGGAAAATATCAAGTCTCACTTTGGTTTTCCATGGTCGAAACCAGGTGAGAACTGGGGTTACACCTGTACCAATGAGAAACGATAAGTGAATTTATGCAGAGAAGCAATGAATCATTTTTTTTTTTTATTTCAATTTTGAAGTGAAATTAAAAAAAATAATTGACAATTCTTGGTAGGGAAAGATTGTCACACACCTGTCTCACTGCAGCAATCCCTGTCAACATAAATCACTTCTGGCTCTGCCTCCCCAGCATCCATGTAGCGCTTAACTATACCTTGACACAGTTCATCCAGACCAGCTCCCTCACCAGTGGTCAGGACACAATTCAGGACTTGGCCAAACTCGTTTCCAATGTTGGTCATCCATGTAGCTGTGTCTGCAATGCCACCAGCAAGCTTTTTGGTGATCTATACAAACACAATGCAAAAAATATATATATTTACATACACATACACACACACACACACACACACACACATATATTTATGTTATATATATATATATATATATATATATATATATATATATATATAACAAATATATGTGTACTTGCCTTCTTTGTAGAATCAAGCTTCAGGATTCTACCATATGTTGAGGTAATGACACCCTTTAGCTCGTCAAGATGACCAAGGATCTCATTCGCATGAACGGTTTCAAACCACTGGGCCAGGGGTAAGGGGCTGAAAGGTGGTGGCCGCTGATAGGCTGCCTCAGACTGGATCAGGGCACAACGCTTTTTGTGAAGTTCACAGTCTGACAGGTATTCTACAGTTCGTCTTGCCCACTCCTCACTGTGAATTTCTTGTAGGGACTGCTGCAAGTAACTTGAGCTGTTTCCTGCAGTCCTTGACTTGAACAAAGTCACGCATTTCCTGTCAAGGGCAAGCTGAGTGGTGAGGACAGCCGGGAATTTGTTTCTGTGGGAAGGATCAAGTTGTTGTAGCACCTCCATACTCCAAGGGCAGATGGGAATCCTACACTTGCTACAGCGAGGGTAGTCTGCTCCAATGAGATAATACCTGGAGTCAATGTCAATGACTTCCCTCACTTTTGTGTAGATCCCTGAATGGTGCATTTTCATATTACATGCAGTGCATTTTATAGGAATGCCCCACATCCGCATTGGTGCCCACAGAAACATTCGCTGCCTGAAATAGCTGCCTGGATCAGGAGGTGAAGTTCCAGGCTTGCCAGGACTTGGTGGATGAAACCAGTTTTGGGAAAATTGTTGCTTCAGCTGTCCTGTACTGTCATAAAGACACTGCGCTATCCACCTCTGATCTGCTGGTTTAATAACTCTACAGAATTGCTTGGGGAGAAAACTCACCCAATTCACTTCTGGAGGCTTTATGCTGATTTCAGGCGTGGTTGATGTGTGAGGAGCACTTCGTGGAGCTTCTTGTCACTCTTCAGGATGAGTTGCAAATGCCTCTTTGAGTGGAGCTGGAGGTGGCACCACAGTTGTCATTCTTTGATCTGCAGCACTGGTGGAATGGTGATCATTTTCAATGTGCTTAAGCATTCCAACTGCACCCTGAACTATTGTGACACATTGGTCACAACTCTCTTCGACATGGTAGTCTATGAGATGTCCAGAGAAATGCTCCAAAACAATGTCTTTTTTGCATAAACTACAGGTGATCATCTTATGCTCACTTGCTTGAGTAGTGGTCTGAGTGGCTGGACAAACTGTGGTGCTGGTCAGAGGTGCTGGACGAACCGTTGTGCTGGTCAGAGGTGCTGGGCGAACCGTTGTGTTGGTCAGAGGTGCTGGGCGAACTGATGGTGCTGGACGAACAATTGTGCTGGTCAGAGGTGCCGGGCAAACTGATGGTGCTGGACGAACTGTTGTGCTGGTCAGAGGTGCTGGACGAAGCGTTGTGCTGGTCAGAGGTGCTGGGCGAACTGATGGTGCTGGACGAAGCGTTGTGCTGGTCAGAGGTGCTGGGCGAACTGATGGTGCTGGACGAAGCGTTGTGCTGGTCAGAGGTGCTGGGCGAACTGATGGTGCTGGACGAAGCGTTGTGCTAGTCAGAGGTGCTGGGCGAACTGATGGTGCTGGACGAACCGTTGTGCTGGTCAGAGGTGCTGGGCGAACTGATGGTGCTGGACGAACCGTTGTGCTGGTCAGAGGTGCTGGACGAACCGTTGTGCTGGTCAGAGGTGCTGGCTGCGTTGCTGAGCTGGTCTGAGGGGCTGTTTGTATTGGCTGACTCCCTGTCTGCTAAGTTGACTGAAAAAAAAAAGAAAAAAAAAAAGCATTAGTGTTTTCCACAGATCATAAAGTATGCCAGTGAATTTTTAAACAAAACAATGTATTTTTTAATTGACAAATTCTGCTATGAAGAATAAAACATGGAAGAAATTTAAAAAAATTAGTAATGGCAGTGGAAGTTTATCATAACCTACCTTGTGATAACCGCATTTGCAAATGATACTTTGCCCAAAGATGTTGTGACTATGAGTCTTGTTGTGTAATGGACAGTTATTGATGGAATGCAATACATCCTTCCACTTCTTTGACCCCGGCTTCTTGCCTGTTGTGAAGTGGTACTTCCCTTGGGCATACTTGCACATGATGTCATGCCAAAAAGTGTCTGGTTTACCCGTCTTAGTCATATCTACAAATATGAAATAACAGGGTACAAAGGTCAGGAAACATGTACACAGAGAATGTGTTTATCAAATAAACAATCGTACACAGTAGGACATATAGTGAAATGAAAATATAGTGAAACAAATCAGATATTGAAATGAAAATATAGTGAAACAAATCAGATATTGAAATGAAAATAGTGAAAAAAACAGATATTGAAATGAAAATATAGTGAAAAAAATCAGATATTGAAATGAAAATATAGTGAAAAAAACAGATATTGAAATGAAAATATAGTGAAAAAAATCAGATATTGAAATGAAAATATAGTGAAAAAAAACAGATATTGAAATGAAAATATAGTGAAAAAAATCAGATATTGAAATGAAAATATAGTAAAAAAAATTAGATATTGAAATGAAAATATAGTGAAAAAAATCAGATATTGAAATGAAAATATAGTGAAAAAAAAAAACAGATATTGAAATGAAAATATAGTGGAAAAAAAATTAGTTATTAGGCTGATGGTATCCTAAGTCTGTGACCTACTGAACCAGTGTTAATGTATTCATCAATAGAGACTTCAGAGCACTTTTGTTGCTCTGGATAATAGTGTGTGCCAAATGCCAGACATCTGAATGTAAATGCTTTTTTTTCTATTACAACCGAGTGTTCGCGCCAAATATAGAGAGGGACGTGTCTGGCCTTTATTCTAAACGCAAAAATTTGGCACGAACACGCGGTTATAATAGAAAAAAAAGTTATACATTTACATGCCGGGCAACGTAAAAAAAAAAAGTGCTCCGAAGACTCTATTAATGAATACATTAACACTGGTATCCACAGACTTAGGATGGGATCCACAGACGTAGGATACCATCAGCCTAATAACTGATTTTTTTTCACTATACAGTATATAGTATAAGTAAAATCATGCCCAGCAAAAGCGGATCAATATAAATCGATATAAATGTTCGTCGCGACGAAACAGATAATAAAATAGTCTAACCAACGACTGAACAATAAAGTTAGCCAAATCAAAGACTGTACTCACCTGCACGGTGCCGATAGGTTGCCGAAAGGTCCGAAAGGAGACTAAATATGTGTAAATATGTCTGTCACAGCGGTAAATATATATGTCAGGATCGCGAACTAAAGTCACCTCCTTCACGCAAGTTACGTGATATCGCTTCGGCCAATCACAGATCATCCCCGCCCCAACCTCCTGCTTCGGCCAATGAGAGGTTATCCCCGCCCCAACCCCCTGTTTCAGCCAATGAGCGTTTTGCCCCGTTAGGACTCGTTAGGACTCGCTGTTCGGATTTGTTAGGACTTGTTAGGAATTGTTAGGATATCTGTTAGGATTTGTGTTAGAAATTGTTCGGATTTCCGTTAGGAATCGTTTGAAGTGTGTTAGGACTCGTTAGGACATGCTTTGCCGTCCATTCACCGCAGGGTGCGGCCACCTCGTCAGGCAGCAGGACTTCCATGGAGCCTTGTCAAAAGCAGGGGTGTTCTAATGGCATGCGGGCTAGGTAGCTCCCTTGCCAATGATTCGTACGGAGGTATTAAGGCATTAAGTCACGTAAACTGAAGGGTGCAGGCTAAGCGTTCAACGAGAACCCAAGAGTTCTGTAGCATCCAAGTTTTTTTTGCTCTCGTCTCAGACCAGGGGGATTTCAGATCTTTAGTCTGCGCTATTTCCACGTTTTGCTGTTTTCAAGTCTGAGGCATAAGTTGCGGAACTGTGCTGGTGGCCTACACTGCCTACAGCTGCCGAAACCCGGGCTCGAACCAGGGACCTTTAGAGCTTCAGTCTAATGCTCTCCCAACTGAACTATTTCGGCACCTCTGCCAAGGCTCTCCTGTACGTGTGAGTGATCAGGTTTTTGTCGGCACGACTGCACACCATGTCCAGACCGGTGAGGCAAACTTCTTTCGAAAGTGGTAGAGCTTTTTCCTTGGCATAGACAGAAGGCATGGGAGCCTTACACCACTCAAATCCCACGCTACCTGAGGGCGCCGGTGGGGTTACGCGTGAGTGGTAAGAAGATGACCGAGTCATTCAGCCTGATCTACCTAATAAAAATAATTATGTAGTTCAAGTAAGACTAGTCTTTGTATTTATTACTTAATTTTCTATATGTAAGAAATACTTCTTGCTCTTAATTTCTGCATTTCCTTAGTCATTGTTTTGGGTTTGCTCTACTTAACTTGAGAGTTTTAAAAGTGTATTTTTATTGAAACTTAAACCTAATTTTTTTTAAAGCTTCCATATTACTTAACTTTGAGTGGACCCTACTTTATTTTCTAAATGTACTAGTCACATTTGAAAGTTACATTTACTCCCATTTTCTGGTCAGGAACTAGGCATTTCCTATGCATTACAGGTAAAATATGAATTGTGTAATTATGCATTTTGAAATGCAACTTCACCCAGCACAAGAATAAAAGGAAGGAGATTTTTTATTATATGCACACACTCATGAACAGTCAGTTCTTCCAAAATGCACTTGGTCCTGAATTTACACAACATGAAATAAAGTAAATACCAGATTTAACAAAACAACAACAACCACAGAGTAGTGCGACATGCATTGGGAGAACCTGAGAAAATGCTGTTTAACATGAACAACTGTAAAACAGGGAGCTTACTGTGACTACCTTCACTGACATCTGTATGGCTTTTAGGTTTGCAAGCTGACCTTGAGACTATGTACCTTAGAGGAAATGTTTTGTTCACACCCTGATTTTAGCACAGGGTTCTCAATTGTGGAGATCAAGGACCCCTGCCCTGCCCACTACAGATGACATAAACCAGGAGTCTTCAGTGAATCAGAAGCATGAAGACACCATCTGAGTCTCACTTCCACCATGAGAGTGAAGTGGGGAAAGACAACGTGAACAGGTATACAGAGCACTGATTAAATACAGTATATATTTATGACTCAGGTTTAGGATCTAGATGATAATATGTGTGGATGGGAGTATTCTACCTAATCTGGGGCATGAAGAGCTAATTGTGAGTGTTAGAGGAGCTAAACACGCAGCGCTAGCATGAGCATGTGAACTGAGTGCGCCATAGATTGGAAGGAAAACGGAACATCCACCAAAATATCCCCTTCTCAAATTTCAGACTCATCACCTATGTCAACTTACTTCACATCCAGTACAGTAGGTGGCGATAATGATCCTAAGGAGTTATTCGCCATTAAACAAGAAGAAGAAGAAGAAGAAGCAGCTCGACTCTCTGCTTGTCCGTCCATCAGTACCCAAAAGTAAAAAAAAGAAGAAAAAAATATATTTAGCTGCACCCCGAAACTGGAATGCCCGCAAACCACACATCAAGATAATAACTGAACTAACAAGTCAACACCAACAGAAAGTTTCAGTCAACAGGACCAAGCTAGCGATTGGCATTAGCGATTAGCATTAGCTGCTAGAGCTAACGCGATTGGCGTATAAAATATGCCATTTATTCATTAGCAATGTTACAAAAAGGCACCGAAGCGCGTGACATTAGACATCATTCTCACAAACTCCCGACTGGTTTTCATGACAAGTATCTAGACAACAATTTTATAATATATATAATAATTATAATAATATTAATCCTCAATATTCTTAAATGGAGGCTTGTGCTCTAGTCATCTCTTAATTTTGGGCAAACAAAATTTACATTAGTCCACCCTCAAAGGTTTTTTTTTTTTTTAACATTTCACATGCTGAAAGGCTGAATTTGTCAAATGTCAGATTCATTCAATCACCGCAAAATAAAAGTAATATATAATGAAAATATAATCATTATTATCTATAGGTAAACAAAAGACGTCAGCAGAATCAGACGTGGTGGTTGACGTGTTCACTGGCAATTTTGCGAGTTTACTACGACAAGGCCTATCTAAGATACAGAAGACTGTCACTGAGTGTCTGTGTTCAGCACATGTTGTCCAAACAGAACAGAAAGAACTTCTAGGACAAAACAAAGAATATCACGGTAATAAGATGAGGTCATGAACAAATGGTGACACACCCTCAGCCAAGGGCCGCAGTCAGCCCAAGACAGAGCGTGCCGAGATACAGAATATATCAATGCCCTCTTAGGTCCAAACAGGACCTGTGCACGCTCCTAGGGAGCATCAAAACAGTCTTACTGCCAACTGGGCCATCCCACAGCCCCAACCTCACACTAATTACCCTTTAAGGCCACACATGACAGAGGTTAGAGTGTGGTCCTGTCCAGCAGAAAGCAAGATGTACTTCATTGTACTGATTAGAACTGCTACATACGTATCGTGTTAACTAGGGCATCTACAGATTTATTTGACTGCAAACAAACAGTAGCATTTACATTTACAAGATTTATCAGATACTTTTATCCAGAGCAACTCACATTTACACAGCTGAGCAGTTAAGGGGTAAAGGGCTTTCAAGTGAGCAAAAGGGTGAAGCAAGTGAGCACAAGGCTGAAGGCAGGAAGTGATGAAGGAGTCTTCTTATAGGTTGCATGGAGTCAGCTGACCAGGCAGGGCGTGGCACCAAGTAGACTGGGGGAACCAATTAGGCTTCTTCCTAGACAGAAGACACAAACATCTCCCTAAACAAAAGAAAACACAGAAGTAATACCAAGAGTAGGGAGGAAACCAGAGTAAACCCACACAAGCACAGGGAGAACATGCAAACTCCACACAGAATGACCCCTGCCTGTTTAAACCCAGGATGTGAATCCAGGATCTTCTTGTTGTGAGGTAACAGTGCTAACCACTAGGCCACCGTACTGCCCCCAGCTTTCACCTTTGCTTTTTGCATTGGTAATTGAACCCTTAGCAATTGCCATTCATACTGAACAATTGGGAGAGCTGGTACAGTTCACAAAATCTCAGAATGATTTTGCTCGCTGGTCAGCTCGCCCCATTTCTCTGGCTGGTTGTTTAAACTCAGTAAAGATGAACATTTTGCCTAGATTTCTGTATTTATTTCAGTGTGTTCCAATTTTTATATCTAAAACTTTCTTTAAGACTTCAAACCAACACATCTCATCTTTTATTTGGAACAAATGACCAGCCAGAATCCCCAGGGAAATACTTTAAAAACCAAACTGCCCTTCAAAATTTCTTATTTAACAACTGGGCGACAAATATACAATCTACACTGTTCTGGTTTCAGAGTCATTTCGGACTCTGTGATTGGGTCCCAGATTGAGTCAGTGTTGAAGAGGGTTCTTGCTCCCCAGTCTCACCATCCTGACCAGCTGCACTACTGTGTGGTCCTCTTACTGCCATCTCACGTTTTCCTAACAGTAATTCCATTGTCCGGCAATTATTTTTACAGTTGTCAGTGATATCTACATTGATAATATTTTTCCTAGCTTTTCTGACACAAAAATTCCCCCTTCCATTCATGTTTTTAGATATTTTCAGTTCCAAAACTTTGTTAAAAACTCATTTCCCAACTTTTCGAATCTTCCACAAAAATCCCATCTAGATCAAATTCTTGAAGTACTTTCAGATAAAGGTTGTTTCCAACACATTAACATATATTTTGCACTTTTTTTTAATATTTGGTATTATAAATCTCATTTATATACAATTAGACCTCATTTTTGAGTACTTTTTACAGCTGGTCAAATTGACCCGAAGATAACAGGAGGGTTAAATGATTGGAGTTTGCCATATACTTTGATTTAACTGTTTTTAGAGAAACAATAATCAGAAAGAGGACATTCTTAAAAAAGAGAGATTTGATTTGAAACCTGAACTGTTATCAGGACCATGCTGAACACCTTCTGACCAATCCAAATCAAGTATAAATTTTAATGTCAATACTGCACATAATTATCAAATAAAAGTCTATCCAGCTGTTATGCAAAAATCTGTAATAATGTTTCTCTTAAGCGTTTTAATTAAAATCCATATTGTGGTGTAATTTATACACATTGATTTGTCCATCATGACTTTTGGACGCTTTATTATGTCCATTTTATAATGAAAAAGGAATATAAACTGCTATCTACTGGTTTCCTGTCAGGGTTATGGACTGTTTTCTGGCCACTAGAGGCCCCCACTGCCTTTTTGTTGGTTTCCAGTCTCTGTCATTATGTCTAATAGGTGTCCCCTGTGCTTTGTTTAGGTTTGTGTATTTAAGTCACAGGGACCTTCAAAGATGATGAAAATACTCAGATCTGTGCCTCAGCAGAATCTTGCCTCTTAGGTCTACAAGCTATGGCGTGTTTTTGCTATGACTGTTAATGATGTTTTAGAAAAATCTCAAGTGTGATCAGTGGAAATCACATGTACCTAAGCTATAATTTTAGCACCACAGATAATTAACTTTCTTTAATTAACTTACCTACTTAAATGTGTTATTCCAAAACCTCATGAAAACCTGTTTATGAGTTCAATCCATTTTAGAGTATGAATGTTATAAAATGAGTGAAAAATCAAGGGGTCTGTTTACTTTCTGAATGCACTGTACCTTTTCATTATAATGGTAAGACAGTCATTGACAGCTGCAGAATGCTCAATAATCCTCCAACATCCAATCACCATTTAAAACTTGACACTCGAGGCCACAACACAATGATGGGCATCAAATTCCACCGAGTCTGAACAATGCATCAGGCAGAAAAGTCACTGTTTATTCCACATGCCATTTATGATACAGATGAGTTTAACAGGAAGCTAAAGAAATTAGTTCATTCATTCATTCATTCATTCATTCATTCATTCATTCATTCATTCACTTTATACATAACAATTAAGTCACTTGTATATATGTAAATGTATTAGTGTACATGTCTGCTTTATTCATTGCACTAAA
This sequence comes from Hemibagrus wyckioides, assembly GCF_019097595.1. Lineage (NCBI taxonomy): Eukaryota > Metazoa > Chordata > Actinopteri > Siluriformes > Bagridae > Hemibagrus > Hemibagrus wyckioides. Next base: position 83,566 of record NW_026690794.1, on the reverse strand, counting down.
ACAACCATTTGATGAAAAAATGGATATGATTTTATACATTTTTTTTATTATATTATAACACCTATAGTGCTAAAGGCAGCTACAAGCTATTCATCCATTCATCAACTAATGTTTAGCTTGATTTATCACCAGTCTTCTATCATGTCTTCTTTTACATTTAGTTCAATCTACAAGCAACAACAACACTCTATTCACCTTTAGAGTTTAAGATACTGGGAACTCTTTATATACAATTGTCCTGATGTGAAGGAAAACTCACACGAACCAGTGAGTTAAATGCTTAGCTAGCCAGGCTGCAAATATAAACATGCAAAATAATAAGACACAGACCACACAACATTTCAGTCACAACCTTACAAGGAGCATATTCTCAGCAGCTACTAATGAACTAATAGAGGTGTAGATGACATTTATAGGTACTGATATTCATACCTCTGGAGGAAACAAGGCACTGCTCATCATCTGGCCGGTTGTAACCCCTAATAACACAGTGGGATGTTTGTACATAGCAGGGACTGGGAGGAGGAATGAAGAGAAATGTGAAACAGTTACAAAACATACTTATAAGTTACACTCATACAGTATGTGAAAAACTATACTTTTTGTTATGGTGTTTTTTGGAGAATTTATTTAATTTCAGAATAAGGGAGTAACCTATCAAAAAAACAAGGAAACAAACAGTTTTGAATACTTTCTGTAATATATCAATGTTCCATTTTATATACATATTACAGATGCAGCTCCACAATACATGTTTTTTCCCATTCAAGATCGGATGCTTCCCAGATGGGGAGAGTAAGCATGAGATTTGTGCGGAGTTCTTTTCACATTTCTCCTTTCTCTCTTCTGTCTTCACAGTAACCTTTGTACTCATTCACTCTAACACTAATTTAGGGACACAAATAGCAGAGACCATGGATATGACTAAGCAAGCCTATTATGTCAAACCATAATAAAACAACTCACCTTGAAGAAGCCTGTTTGAAGTTACATTACCCTCCATTAAAATTTAGCTTGCATTTAGAAGGATGTACTGTTATGGCTAGCTCAGCAGTGAAAGACCTGGGCGTAATATTAGACAGCAACTTGTCCTTTGAAAATCATATTTCCACTATTACTAAAACAGCCTTTAAAATGCAGCCTTTCAAATGCACATTATCATCTAGTCCTGCTAATATTACGATTGCTAATTCCTTTCCACCTGTTCCTTTTTTTACCCATCCCGAGGCATCTGGAGATTGTGCCAGCTCCAGTAGACAGAGGCCAACCCTGCGAGGATCCTGAGGCATCCAGAGATGGACCAACCTCAGCTGGATTCTGCTTCGTGAGGATTTGGGTATATCAAAGCAACGCTGCCAGCCCTATGTGGACTTTGAGGATGACAACAACCTCCTGATTAATACACACACTAACATTCTACATCACACTGTAGACTGTACATAACTGCAGAAAGGACATTGTTCATATCACACTCTTCGGTGATTAGAATAATTTATAATCACACTCTCCGGTGTCATCCAAATGAGGATGGGTTCCCTTTAGAGTCTGGTTCCTCCCAAGGTTTCTTCCTCATACCATCTAAGGGAGTTTTTCCTTGCCACATGTCGCCATAGGCTTACTCACTAGGGATGATTTTGTCCAACATCTAGGACTTTTTACACTATGATTTTTGTTTCTTATGTTCTGTAAATCTGCTTTGAGACAATGTTCATTGTTAAAAGTGCTATACAAAAAAAATGAATTGAACAAGCGATAAATTATAGAGCCATTATTTGAAATAATTATTCATCCCTTACTTGTGAATCAAGCATGTGACTTAAATACACAAACCTAAACAAAGCACAAGTGACACCTATTAGACATAATGACAGAGACTGGAAACCAACAAAAAGGCAGTGGGGGTCTCTAGTGGCCAGAAAACAGTCCACAACCCTGACAGGAAACCAGTAGATATCTTACCTGTATATTTCAGTCTAGTTGTGTTGATATTTATCATGATCAGAAAATGACAGATGATTTTCAAACTCTTTTGCTGTTTCATCATAAAATGGACATAATAAAGCGTCCAATAGTCATGATGTACAAACCCATGTGTATAAATCACACCAAAATATAGATTTTAATTAAAACGCTTAAGAGAAACATTATTACAGACTTCTGCATAACAGCTGGATAGACTTTTATTTGAGAATTATGTGCAGTATTGACATTAAAATTTATACTTTTTAAATGCAGTGATGTAAAGAAATACTGAATACATAGAACTACTGTAATGCTGAAACTTTCTGTAAGGAGAATGTTTAACATATACTGAAGGAGATTCCAATAACACTATGTAACTTTCATTCCTTTATTTCAGTCATTTTCTGTTTTTTTTTTCTTTTGCTGAACCTATTTATTGAACTTTTATAATAAAAGAATAATGATACAAGAGAATAGAAACACGATAGATAGATAGATAGATAGATAGATAGATAGATAGATAGATAGACTTTATTGATCCCATGAGTGATATACTGTATATATATATATATAAACAGTAACAATCATTTTTGGAAAGTTCTAGCAACCACAGCTACCAGTGTTTTTCACCACAGATGGACCAGTTTGTTTTTAATAATGCATAATCTAAAATAAAAATAATGCATAATGTAAAACAAAATCTGTGTGAAAGAAAAAAAGAAGTGTTGTGGATAATTATTAAGAGTTGTAAGGAAATGCAAACTTGTTATCCAAACCCTGGTGTCTATCTGACCACAGCATCTCTCTGACAGCTTTTCCTCCATATTTAGAGCTGATGCTGCTTTGAACTCTGAAGTTTCTTCCTCATGGTGCATTAGTTCCTAAGTCTCATCTATGAACTAATCACTTGATCACCTTTGTGAATTAACTTGAACATGTACAATTAAAATCATATCTTGTGCTTCACTTGTTATCAGTTTATTTGACATTACAACAACACCAGATCATTAGTTATACAGATTTAACAGGTTTAGACTGTTGGCTAGAAAGTATTTGCTTGTGAGAGAAAAACAGTGTAATTACTTCTGAACACCAAGGTTCCAGCTGAGGGAGAATTTCTACAGTGTAATTATATGAGAAATAAATAAGAAATGCTTATGACGTGTTATAAAAAAAAAAGAAGACACTTGAGACACGAGTATTGAACAAATAAATAATTTATTAACTATTTAGAACTATTTACAAGCAATGATGAACTATAAACTTATTACAGATAATATATTTTATACCACAACGAAATGCCCGAATCTAATTGAAATAAGGTGTGCATAATTTTAAAATATTTTAGTATGATTCCTTACTTAGCATTATTTTAGCAGCATTTATTATATGTTAAGATTAATATTAATTATTTCCATAATAAAAGTGCATTCACAGGGACGTGTATGCCAGACATAATCAGAGACTATGAATGAATTTAAAAACTGATTATCGTTTAATAAAGTGTTGTGACAATTTTTTATGAAATGCTTATTTAACATTAATGTTTAATAAATAAAACAAAAACAAATCACTGTGGTATAAATATCTTAATAATCTCTAAA